>NC_064808.1:45684507-45872170 GCF_023721935.1 Panthera uncia | reverse complement strand
ATATATATATATATATATATATATAGTATACCTGTGGTACTAAAATTTCAAAAAGTTGGGGCTACTAGGGAAAGAAGGGCTGCTCAGGGGGATAATGAGAAAAAATGTTTGGAATCATTGGTTTAGACCAGTGATTCTCAATTGGAGTCAGGATCACTTTTTGGGATGTTTTTGAAAATGTGTGGGAGTGTTTTTGGTGTCACACTGACTGTGGGATGTCATTGATATTTAATAGAGGCCCAAGAATGTTAACATGCTACAATGCATCGCCACAACAAGAATGTTCTTACCCCAAATGCCATTGATACCCTGATGAAAAATACTTGCTTAGCAACTATTTATATGCTCTGTACTCTAAAATTTACATGAAATCTATTCTTACTCTGTATCTTGTCATCGTAAAGTTGATTTTGTAAACCTGTCTATTAAGATGGACAAAGAGTTTTCCCTCAACATTAATATTTTTATTTATCTTCTAAGATTTTTAAGCTTGGGACTCTGAAGTTTTGTTATAGGAACAAACTTATTAGAATGTCTTTATTGTAATAAAGCATATTTGTTATGTGTTTTTTTGGGGGGTGTGTGTGTGGAAAACTGTGTTTCTATCTTTTTTCCCCCGCCTACAATTTTAAACTATATTTGCCATAGAAGGTTGATTTTATTCACTTCACCTAACATCAACCCTTGTGTGATGTTAACTATAATTTCACTGATATAGTGCTAATTAATTAGTAAAAAGGACAGTATAGATTATTTATAAAGAGAAACATAGCTATAAATATACCTTATTTTAAAATTTATTTTACAAGTCAAATATAGTGACTCTGATTACCTTGAAAATAGAAAATCTGTTTTATGCTATTTCTCAGTAAGGTTTCAGCTTCTTTCTCTTTCTTTCTTTCTTTCTTTCTTTCTTTCTTTCTTTCTTTCTTCTTCCTTCCTTCCTTCTTTCCTTCCCTCTTTATAAAGTATTGAGATAAACATTTCAGCTTTTTCCTCGTCCTTGCTCCTTCAATCTCTCTCTCTCTTTCTCTCTCTCTCTCTCTCTCTCTCTCTCTCTCTCTCTTCTGTCTTTATAATGTCTTGAGATAAAGGAACCATTGCCAGAGGGAATAATTCAGATGGCTTTTGCAATCACCACCTTGGCATCTGAATCGAGCAGGAAGGTATGCCTTTTACAGTGGGTCACAAACGAAACTTCTGTTTGGTTACCCATTCTTTACCCAGACAAGCTGTGTGCAGAAACTCATGGTGACAGCACAGCCGGCTGTGCAGATATGGGCTGCCCAGGACAGGATCGTGGACAGGGAAGGCAGGCAGACATGGGATGTATAGACCCACTGCAGAGACAAAAGTTGAGGAGACAAGGATTGAGCAGAAATTGGATTGTAGAGACATGGAGTTTACTGACAGGAGTTTCAAAAGCACAGTATGCAGTCTGGATTATTTATTATTATCTATTATTTATAGATGCAGTGGTAGTATAGACACTGGCCCTGAAGGCATCAGTCATGTAGACATAGCCTGTGACAAACTCTTCAGTCCTGGCCTTCGGGCAGGTTGTATGGCTCCAGCCCAGCAACAGCTACCCACTCATGTGCCAGGGAGAGACTTTGATGTCTGCAAGGTAGGAAAGCGGCTGTGAGTCACTCTTGCTCTGAGTACTGGCTTGGAGCTTTCCTTACAATGTCACTCCCACTCCCAAGGGACTTGGGAAGTCACTTCTTTCTGTCTTTTCACTGATGCTCAGAACAGAGAAAACTCTCTGAGGCTCCACTGCCAACAGGATCCACTCACTAACTCATTCACCAAGCATGTAGCAATGTGCACATGTCCTGCCAGCCATGACCCGGAGATAGCCCATGCCCTAGGGACCTCAGAGGTTGGCAGTGGAGACAGGTGTGCACACACGTTCTCTGATACCATGTGGGAAGAGCTGAGAGTTGTGATAAGAGCCCAGGTGGGACCCCAGAGGAGAGTACAATTCATCTTTGGGAGGGCAGGAATGGCTTTAGGAAGGGGAAGCATTTGAGTTTGGCCTTGAAAGAAAAAGAGGATTAGAAGAGGCAAGACAGAGAAAGGGAGTCTATGAAGAAAGGGCAGGATAAACCAAGGCATAGAGGCTGGAAAGCGTCTGGCCAGCTGGGGAACAGAAGTGGGCGCATCAGCAACAACACAACATAGAGTATGGGCGTATAATGGAAATGAATCTGGAAAGGTTAGTGAGGACAACCTCATTTTGAACCTGACTAAGGTGCTCTAAAAATTACAGAATAAATTTTGGGGATTCTGTCCTTAGTAAATTTGCATATTTGAGGGAGGCTTATTTTGTACTCATTTTGATATCTCCCTATTTGCTCTCTCACATATTGGTACCCAGTTGAAACTAAGGCAAGAAGAATCTCATTGTGATATCCTATTACCCCCATATTTCTAAGGAATTGGGAGTTTCCTGGGAAAGAAGAAAGGGAGACACAGAAAAATATGTACACAGAGGTACACAGAAAGAGACAAAGACCAAAACTGAGGGGGGGGGTGCAGAGAGAGGAAGAAAGAGAAAGAGAGAGAGAGAGAAGGAAGGGGGGAGGGAAGGGGAGAAAGAGAGACAGAGAGACAGACAGAGACATGGAGAAAGAGGAGGCAGATTCAGACAGGGAAGACTTGAGAGTGGATGCTGACAAGGCTGGCCTTCAGCTGGTCCTGGAGACCACCAGAGGTCAGTCTTGGGTCCTTCAAGAGGAAACCAAGAGGCATTTGCTAAGTATTGCTGCTCACCTGAGGACCATTCAGAGGAATTTATTCCACTTTAATATACTATGGAGTTAGCAGCTTTGAAATTCTTTACTGCCAAGGGGCCCTTAAAACCAACAAAGCAGGAGTCTCAGGAATGACCCATATGTCAGGCCTGCTTGTTTATAACCCTCAGGACCACAATAAAAGGTGAATTTAATCACCTAGTGATTCCGGGCTTGTGGGGTCCAGATGTACGAACCCACTCCTCAGGCCCAGGAGTCTGCCTGAGCTTGGGAGTGAGTGAGTTTGGTGCTGGGCTCAGGTGAGAAAATGTCAGGCCTGGGCTAGTCCAGGGCTGGCTTGGTCTGGGGCTGGGCTTGAACTTGGCTGCCAGGTTATTGGTTCTCCTGTTAGAGAAATCTGCTTCACAGACTCTGTCAAGAAAACATGGCACGAGAACAGGCCAGTCCAACTGTTTCTACAGGAAGCTCCCTGCTGCCCCCATCCCTCAAGCTCACTGAGATTGGTTTAAGCTAACCCCACATGGGACCCTAGAGCCTCTCAGCAGGGAGCAGGCTTTAGGCCTACACTATTACTACACCGTTACAGAAAAGGTACTTGTGGTCTCTAGACAGAGGATAAGTAACTTGTACAAAGTTGCACAGCTAGGAAATGTCAAAGCCACGCAGCCTACACCCTGAGCCACAGCACAGATCAAGAAGACCCTTTCAGTCCGTGAAGACTTTACATCAGTGGAGCACAAGCCACTAACGTGGACAAGAGTCACAAAGGGAGGCTCAGCAGCTGAGTGCGGAGGCCTGCGTAGGAATTGGCAAAGTAAGCACGTGGGTGTTGTGGGGAGCACTTATTCCCCACTTCTGATGTTTCCTTCCACGTGGAGGGCAAGTTAGTACAACCCTCCTGGCTTCTTCCTTGACTTGTATGTTTGGGATGAGGAAATGGGCATGTGCCCCTTTCTCCTAAGGGAGGAATGAGGCAGAACATTTTCCGGGGCAGGCCTCCATGCGAGGGGTGTGCGGCTGTGCAGTGTGGCTATGACTGGGGTGGCCAGTCCGTTCAGTTCTGGGCCTCAGAATGAGGAAGTCCTCTGTGGGGTACCTAAGCCACACACTCCTGTATTAGCCTTTTCTATAATGAGTTTCCAGATTTGGTCTTACCACTCAGGAAGTCAAGATTTCAGTGAGGGGGACGGTGGCGGAGAACAGCATTGCCATTTTTGGGCCTCCCTCAGGCTATTTTAGACACAAAGTAAATCAGCAACAGCAAAGAAGCGGTGCCCTTAAGCCATCTAAGCCTTGTCCTGGAACCACCCCAACTGGCAGAAGAGGTATCAGGAATTTTAGTTTCTTCCCTTAGTATTCAAAATCCAGCTGGCCAGCATTGCAGCTCTTCACCAGCTCCCTCCACGATCTCAAATGAGCCTTTTTCGGGGGAAAGGGGCCTTTCACTGAGATGGCTCACCTTCCTGCAGGGACCCTGGTGGGGCAGGAAGCAAGGAGGAGTTGCACATCCAGAAGCTGTCCCTTTGGCATAGACTGGGGACCTGGGAAGGAATCCCTATAAAACCTCAGAGCCTCCTGGCCTTTTTCCTCACCCCTGTTTCATCATTAAGTGGAGACTGAGAATGGAGAGCTTCCAGAAAGAGAGCTCTCCTGCGCCTTGCCTACGGAACAGTCTCGGGTAACCAGGAAAGCTACTGGGACCAAAAAGCCGCATTCTGAACTGAGGTCCCCTGTCCCTTCTGGGGCTTCTTGGAGACCACGGATACTCCCCCATTCTTGCTCTGAGGGGCCTCAAACTGCAGATAACCTTCATCAGGGGAACATTCAGAGGCACAGAGCCTCCATATCACTGACCATCTCAGAAGCAGCTTATTTTAACACTGATAGTAAAGACTGCGTTCAGATTGGTAATCAGTAATAAAGGCAAGCGCACTACCACCAACTACTGGGAAGTTACTATGTGCTAGGCACTGTTCCAAGCACTTTATGTGCTCATTTCATCTTTCTAAGAATCCTATGAGATAAATACGGTATTATTCCCATCTTACAGAAGAGGTAACAGGTTTAAAGAACTCAAGTAACTTGCCTAAGTTCATACAGCTAGTGAATGGCAGAGCTGGGGTATAATCTTGGGCACTCTGGCTCGCTCCGTAGCCATGCTCACAATCCTCATAACGTAATACTATATAATATCACAGTCTGAAGCACCATTGGAGAGCCTGTATGCTAACCATCTTGCTGTGGCAGATGAGGAAACTGAGGCCCAGAGAGTGTAAACGACTTGCTTAAGGTCACATAGTCAGTTAGTGGCAGAGTTTGAACACAGACTCAGGCCTTCTGGCTCCCAGCTTAGAGCCCTTGTGACAGTCCATGTGGCCACCATTGTTACCAAACCAAATCTCAAGCCATTTTAGCTAGAACTCAAACCTTGCGTTGACTAATTGGAATGGACTAGAATTATACTCCTGGCCTTTTGGGGTTCAGTATACTGTAACTTAGCTCAAGCACTATCAGCTTGCCAGAGAATATGAGTAACATGAAATAGCACCTCCAGAGATGACCTCCGACTGGAATGGGGTCTAGGCCTGGGTCACCTCTTGCTTCCTGTACTTCCGTGTCCATTTCTAGGCCAGGGAACATATCCTGGACAAGTGAGAAAACAGGGCATTATTTCCTACGTGGAAAAAAAATATACACAGTTTTTTCCTTCAGGCAAACAGGCTCCCTCTCAGATCACAAATTGTGACAGGTTTTTCATGGGAGGCACAGGCTCTGATGGGAACAGAGAGCTCTGGCGTAAACAACCCTCGGAGAAGGAGTAAATCATCTCTTGAAATGTTCTTGGCAGTTGTTCACTCACTAACAAAAATACCCTGCTTGGCATAGCTATGGTCAAGTCAAAACCCACTCAAGAGGCCTGGCAGTTTTTGAGGCGTGGCTCTGCTTTTGAGGAAGGCCTCAGTGGCTGATAGGAGAAGAGTCCCCTTCGGAGGGGCGACATGGGGTGGGGAGTGCCCGGAGGATCTCCAAGCTGAGCTGTGGCTGGAAAAGAGCAGCGTGGAGCTCCATAGTACCTTGTTAACTTGGCTCCCCAGCAGCCGGGGCTTGTGCCTAGCTCCGTGGGTGTTTGCTGAATGAGATTGAAAGCCATAAAGGGAAAACCCTGAACTGAGGTTGCAAACAACAAACTGCTCAAGTGTAGGAAGAGGAGAGCTGGCTTAGCAGAGGCCAGCGTACAAAGCCCTGGGGAGCTTTCGCTGAGTGAGCACTCATTATGCGCCACCTCTATGCCCTGGCTGTCAGCAGGACTAATGAATCCACCTTAAGCTGTGCTATCATCAGCCTTGATTCCGCATCAAAGCGAGAGATAATCCCTGCAGGCTTTGCTTTGGTCAGCCCGTCAGGCCACATCTGAAAATCGGTATCCACTTCCGGGACTCACGTGTTTAAGGGGCGTGGGGGCAAATTGGAACATAATTCAGGGAAGGAAGATGCCAAGATTTGAAACCATGTCAGATTGCCTGAAGACACTGGGGCTGTCAGGCTGCAGAGCATCAGTCTGGGAATAAGGCAGAAAGCAGAAGGGGGAGTCAAAGGTTGTTTTTGAAAATGTGAAGGGCTGTCGTAGGAAGAGAAAATTAGGTACTCTGACTTGGACAGGAGGCAGCTAAGAGTTGAAACAAGAGCATGAGCTTTAGAGCCAGAGAGACTTGGTTCACATGGCTGGTTCCTTCACGTTCTGCTGGGTGGCCATAGGCAAGCCATGGGACCTCCTCGAGATTCAGTACTTGATCAGTAAAATGGGGACAGAAATGCTTCTTCAGCATTGTTGGGATGATATACCACTGAGAAGACAGAAGTCTTACAAAGAAGTATAATTGCAGAGGAAGAGTGTGAACCCAGGGCAAGGGCAAACTTTCTAACAACCACAGCTGGTTTTGAAAGCTGACTTGCTTTTTCTGTTGCTTTGTTTATGTTTATGTTTTTCTCCCAGAAGAATGCTTTCACTTTTATTCCCTTTCCTTGTGGCCTGCCTGCTTGCATTTCCTCATACAAATTATTCAGCTACTTTTCATCTTTCTTTAAAAGTGAGAAATAGAACACACACGTACAAGGCATCTAGTCCTAACGACTGCTTGTTTTCGGGGGCTGGCTGTCCCTTTGCTTAGCTCTGAAGAGGTCTTTCAACTCTTACTATGGACTTCCCATTCTGGGGCTGGATGATCCACCAGCCCATCCTCGAAGCCTCTGTCCTGAGTCTTGCAAAGGATTAGAGGTCAATATCGCTGCCCTGACCTCCACCAAGAGAGTTAACCTGGATGGAAAGATAACTTGGGAGTTGTTGGAGCCATCTTAGTCCTCTGAAAATGTGTGAGTGGTAGCCCATTGTCCACCCCATTCTTGGCTTCTAATGAGCCAGGCCTCTGTTAGTCTACCCTGACGGGCAGGGTGTGGAGACTTCATGTCCGACTGCTTGGAATCTATGACTAATCTACCCTTGGAGGCCCACGACCAATACCAATCAGTGAAAGCAGGAGAGCTTGCACTTGGACATTCTCTGAGACCCTGAAAGATGGCTGGGCTTAAGTGGGTGGGTGTGTGGACTGTTTGGGTGGTACTATTGTGCCCAGCGAGCTGAGCAAGGATATACGAAGTCTGGAGTCTGAGGGGCCAGCAGAATGCTGTTTACTCAAGGCAATGTGTGGCAGCTTGGTTGTTTGGAAAGGGTGGTGGGGTGGGGAGCCCAGGCACCTTAGAAGGCAGGTAGTATTGGGTGTCACCTCTGGAGGGACGGATGAAGTCAGAAACAGGAGAAAGAGCAATGTGGTTTAGAAGCAGGGGAGTGAAGGACAGGATGGAATAAAGGCTAAGGAGCAAGACACACAGTTCAGCATGGATGCCAGGAATAGTGGGGGAAGGCTAGAGGGTGTGGGAGGGGAAAGGGATGGTGCATTAAAGGGCCAGGGAACATGAATACCGGTGATGGCCCTCATTTCAGGATGTCTCTCCAAAAAGTCTCCATTGATCTGCCAGGACAGGAGAGTCTGATCTCCGTTGGAACATGGACCATGGCCAAAGCAGAGTCCTATCTTTCTTGGCAACCCTAACTGGGATCCACATAAAGTGCATTCACTGCAGTTGCTTGATACATCTCTTAAGTCTTTTCATCTTTAAGGTATCTTTTTTTTCCCGTTATAGTTTACTTGTTGAATGAGCTGAGCATTTTGACGTGTAGAGTTTCTCACATGAATTTTGCTGCTTGTTTCCCTGTGGTGTCGTTTAACACATGCTTCTGTGTCTTTACTGTAACTTGGTAGATAGATCTAGAGATTTGGTTAGATTGGGGTTTGAATTTTGGCAGGACTACTCAAAGGCTGACCATCAGGAGGTATGTAATATCTAATGGTCTCTTACTCTGTGATGTTACAACTATCGATAATTATTGACTGGAGTCCATTCATTCAGTAATGGCTGCAAAATGGTGATATTCTACTTCTATTAGTTTTTTTTTTATTTCTTTCTTAATTTTTTTTAATGTTTATTCATTTTTGAGAGACAGAGACAGAGACAGGGAGACAGAGAGTGAGTGGGAAAGGGGTGCAGAGAGAGGGAGACACAGAACTCAAAGCAGGCTCCAGGCTCTGTGCTGTCAGCACAGAGCCCAACGCAGGGCTTGAACCCACAAACTGTGAGATTATGACCTGAGCCAAAGTCGGATGCTTAACTGACTGAGCCACTCAGGCACCCCTATTTCTTCTTTATTAAATTAGAATACTTCTGGGGCTCCTGGCTGGCTCAGTCAGTGGAACATGCAACTCTTGATCTCAGGGTAGTGAGTTCAAGCCCCATGTTGGTGTAGAGATTACTTAAAAATAAAATATTAGGTGTGCCTGGGTGGCTCAGTCTGTTAAGCGTCTGACTTGGTTTCGGCTCACGTCATGATCTCAGTACATGAGTTTGAGCTCTGTGTCAGGCTCTGTGCTGACAGTGCAGAGGCTGCTTGGGTTCTCTCTCTCTCCCTCCCTCTCTGCCCTACTTCATGTGCTCTCTAGCTCAAAATAAATAAATAAATATTTTAAAAAATTAAAAAAAATAAAATCTTAAAAAAAAAAGATAATTTAGAATACTTCCGTGGAGAGAATTTTCACATGATATACGGTCATACAGAAAAGGCAAGAACATACTAGATTCTTTCCCTTTATTTACCAATTTGCAATTTGTCAATATATTTGATATATTTCAATCCACTGCAATGCTGGTTCTTATTAGTGTTCACATCATCGCATCATTGGCTGACCACGAGGAACTTATTCAAGTGGCCTCTGAAGACCAAGCCTAGTAGTCTTTAGTAACTTCTTCCCTTTCCAGTGGGACAAAACATTCCAGGCTTATCTTGTACATTTCTTGTCCCCGTCTGGAATCCACCATTTCTCCAAGAAGCATTGCTTTTTTTTTTTTTTTTTAAGTGGGAAATAGTTTTAATTGGCCACAGTTTGAGTGCTTATGGTTTTCATTAACACTGTTTCTAATTATTGTTTCTAGGTCTTATAGTGTGATGGAGCAGGGGAAACTATGTATTTTTAAATATTAAATATATTGGGGCGCCTGGGTGGCGCAGTCGGTTAAGCGTCCGACTTCAGCCAGGTCACGATCTTGCGGTCCGTGAGTTCGAGCCCCGCGTCAGGCTCTGGGCTGATGGCTCGGAGCCTGGAGCCTGTTTCCGGTTCTGTGTCTCCCTCTCTCTCTGCCCCTCCCCCATTCATGCTCTGTCTCTCTCTGTCCCAAAAATAAATAAAAAACGTTGAAAAAAAATTAAAAAAAAATATTAAATATACAATGAGGTTTTTTTTAAATGGATACTTCTAATTCAAATGAAACATTATGGCTTAAAAAATCTCATCAGTCTTATTAAATCTGTACCTCCTTTCATTACTGTCAAAAATACAGGCTCCCAATGACAACAATATAATTCTTGTTGCTTTATCCCATACCACATATAAACAGTCTCAGAGTAGCGATTTAAGATTATTAACACAATTTAAGATTGTTAACAACAATCGGTTTAAGATTATTTTCCTATTTCTTTTGTGCACTAGGCACTAGGCAAGTGCAGTTAAATTATGTTTATGTGCTTTAAAGTCACTTGGAATAGTTCTCTGTGTGGTTATGCCTCCAACATTATATGCATTTACATTTGTTTGTTTTATTTTACTTTCAGTTTTAGGGGTGACTTTTTGAATCTTAATTTTGCTTCATAATTATGGAAAATATTGAAGTATATCAAAAGTCGTCTAAAATGTAAGGTACATTCATAAAATCTTTCTACTATTCTCTCCCACTTATTCTCTCCTGTTCCTGTAAGTAATAATTTTTTTAAAAAATTATGGTTTATTATTTGCCTTAGTTTTTTTTTTTTTTCTCCCATGAAACAGCTCTGAGACAATGAGTGTGTGCAGGTAATTACGTTTTGGAGGTGACCCTACGGGACAGTAATGACAGAAAGAGAGGAAGAGAAAAACAGAGGGAAGAAGGTTAATCTAAAATGTGTTATTAAGCTGATAACTACAATGGGCAACTGGGGTTCAAACCACAGAGGACCTTCTGAGGAACCACATAGACTGTGCCTCAGAATTGTCTGCTGAAGACACAGAAGATGGGAGGATCCACGACTCCTGTTCTCTTGTCCCCTGTTGGTCAAGGATTGTCTCAGGGGGTGTTAACTTCCTGGAGCTTCCACATGTGCTTATGAACCAAAGTGGGTGTCAGCAGTGGCCAACACATCTCAAAGGACAATGCAAGAGATGCGCAGTACAACTTGGGCAAGGGCAGTGGCAGCTTACAGCTGTGCACAGCTGGTTTCTGCAGCAATGGTTGCCTGGAGTTAAACATGGGCTGTAAAGATGAAGGTGGGGTGTGAAGAGTCTAACATATCCTTGCACAGTGTGTGTGTGTGTGTGTGTGTGTGTGTGTGTGTCTATGTTTAAACAAGAAGCAATGTACGTATGCACACACATACACTTTCTCTCTCTCCCTTAGACAAATAGTAAAATAATCGCATACACACCTTATTCCACCTTGCTTTCTTCACTTAATCTACTATCTTAGAGATCACGCCACAGCAGTAGATGGAGGTCTTCATTCCTTTTCATAGGTGCCCGTACTCCTTTGTACAGATGGATGTACCATAGTTTATTCAACTGGTCCCCTCTTGATGTTTGAGTGGGTTCTAATCTTTTGCTTCTATAGATACTGCTGCAATGAATCATCCCCTTCATCCATTGTTTTCCCTTTATATTTTACCAGTGTTCCTTTAGAATAGACTCCAAGAGATGGGATTATGGCTTAAAAGGTGAATAAATATGTACTTGCGTTAGATATTGCCAAATGTAACCTCCTGCATTTCCATCAGTGAAGTATAAGAATGTCTGCTTCCCCACAGACTCACCAACAGACGTTGTTGTCAAACTTTTGGATTTTGGCCAATTGGATAATGAGAAATATCTCAATATAATTTTAATGTTCATTTCTCTTATAGTAAGTGAGGTTGCACCATTTTTCACCACATTTTTTTTTTTTCTGGAAGCTACTACTGCTCACCCCTCTAGCCCAGTGGTTTAAAACTTTAGTGTGCCTCAGGATCCCCTGGAGGGCCAGTTACAACAGGTGCTGGGGGTACTGGGAACTCTGGGTTCAATTTGTTTCAGTCTGCCACCTTGACTGCAGTGACACAACCACAACACAACAGCAACAATAACAACCACCCCTGTTGCAAACACATACGACACTTCACACCAGGCACCATTCTACGGGTTTCAGTTATATTAACTCATTTAATCCTTTTAAGAATATATTCTTCTCATTGGAGATGAGATAGCTGAAGCACACAGCAAGAGCAACTAGCTCAAGGTAGTAAGTTAAACCAAGGATCTGAACCTGGACAATCTGGGCTTTTAACCATGACTGCTTCTTGCCCAAATGGCAACTTTTCAGTAGAGAGTCATTCAGATGGACACTAAACAAATTTTTTTAATTCTCTCTGATGGCACTGTTTCTAGGTCCTATGGATGAGCTGTCTTTCACCTCTACATTGGTAGTAGACATGTGTAGATCAGTCAGAAAGCAACAGGAAGACTTACAAACAGGGAGTTTCACAGGGGGAAGAGTTCTGGTCTCTCAGCATGGGGAGTCTGGCCAGAGGAGGACAAGGGAAGGTGGTGTTAGGATCATGGAAGAGCCTGCCCACATCCTGCTGTTTTCCGATTCAACTACCAAGTACCTCGCAACAACTTGCCTCAAGAACCAGCCATGGTCCTGGTAGGACTCAGAAGCAAGGAACCCAATAACCCCCAAGTAATCCTCCCTTCTGCCCATTTTGCCTGAAATCCTGTAACAGAAGGTCTCTATATCTTCCCTCTGCATAGAGAAAACTTTGAATGCATGTTCCTCTGGGAGGGAAACACATTGTTGTGGTTGATTTTCAGTCTCCATCCATCTGATTTGATCCACTCCTGCCTTGAAAAGGCAGATGGGGGAGGTTAGAGAACAGAAGGGCCCTGGTCTGACTCGGGGAGGGTGGGGGCAGTCAGAGAGGAAGGGATGAAGTAAATGTTTAGGTAACACTTTATGGTTAACAAAGCACTTTTGTATCCATTCAGTCTTCACAGAAGCCTGACACTAGGGGTATCATCATCCCCATTTTTTTTTTTTTGAGAGAGAAAGAGAGAGAGGGTGCAAATGAGTGAGGGGCAGGGTGGGGGAGGAGAGAATCCCACGAGGGGCAGAGAGAGAGAGACAGAGAGAGAGAGAGAGAGAGAGAGAGAGAGAGACAGGGCTCACCTGAAACAGGGCTCCCGTTTTTACCTGAGTGGGGCTTGTATTCACCCGAAGTGGCGCTCAAGCTCACAAACTGTGAGATCATGACCTGAGCCAAAGTCAGATGTTTAATAACTGAGCCATCCAGCCACCCATCCCCATGTTTAAAAAAATTTTGTTTATTTATTTTGAGAGAGAGCATGAGTGGGGGATGGGCAGAGAGAATCCCAAGCAGACTCCGTGTGGTCAGCACAGAGCACGACGTGGGGCTCGAACTCAAACCATGAGATCATGACCTGAGCTGAAATACTCAGATGCTTACTTGACTGAGCCACCCAGGTGCCCCTCATCCCCATTTTACAAGAAGAAGCTAAAGCCTGAGAGGTGAGCAGGGTGAAGCCAGGACTTGACATTATGTATCTGTGAACGTCCTGGTCACTATGGCATGAGGAGAGGGAGCAGAAAAGAGGGGATGGGCCCACAATGACGTATGTGCTGTGGAGTTTCCACCCCTTCTCCCTTGTGTATGAACAGAAGGCAAAAGAAGCCAGTGTTCCGTGTGGTTTCCCTGTGCCCCTGCCCTTGTGGGAAACCACAGCCTGAAAATTCTACGATGGCACGAAGCGACTCTTCCCAGGCTCCAGGCCAGTCTGAAGAGGGGTACCCCACACGTTTCTGAGCTTGCCACTCTGTGTCTTTATTTCTTTGGCTGAAATGAGCTCCCATTTCTTGGCTTTCCCTCTGAGCCTCCACTATATCCAGGCCTTTGCCTTGCAGGGTAAATTTGTGACTTGTTTTTGCCAGTGGAGTGATGGGGAGCATTGAGGGACACTCTTAAGCCTGTGCCCTCCACTTTGCCTCTCTGAGGCTTTAGAAGCCGGAGGTCAGCCTCAATCTGCCCGGGAACCAGTGAAAAACAATAATAATGAAAATACATTTTCATTTACATTTGTGAGTTTATAAAAACATTTGTGAGTTTACATTTGTGAGTTTATAAAAACCTGAGATGAATTGTGTTATTTTGTCTTCTCAATAGACCCATGAAGGGGATTCTTTTAACCTGTTTTACAAATGGGGAAACTGAGGCTGAGAGAGACCAAATGATTCATCCAAGGTCAAGTAGCTGGAGGATGGCAGAGCTGGGCCTCCCCTCCAGTTGGTTTGACTCCAAAGCCCTGGCTCTCACACCCCACTAGAGAGCATCAGAGTTTGACAGATGATTTGCCATTCAGACTGCCAAGTGGAATCTCTGCAAGATGGATAATGAGGAAATCATTTTTCAGGGGATCAATGTGGATGAAAGATTAATTGATGAAACCTTGCCAAAAGGGGGATGGTGTAGAGTCTGGATTATGTTTCAGGGTTCCGGGAAACAGAGAGCACTGGAAGGAGGGAGAACATTGTTCTTGAGGAGAGAGTTCATGGGAGAGGGTGGACTGCCTCTAGACATGCAGGGGCCTCAATCGCCTGGTGTCTGGTATTACTGTTGGGAGACAGTGCTTACTGGATACCTTGTGCAGAGACTGGCCACCTACTGGCCTCCTGTGCCCAAGGTATCTTGGAGATTTGGTGTCTTTCTACCTCCTGCGTCCCACCCGACACCCTGGGCAGCTGCTTTTGTGGGAGGCCTGCCTGCACCGTGCTGCTCCGGTATTTGCTTACCTCATTCCCACCAGCCCTGCCTCCTGTTTTCTCTGCCTTCCTCTTGGAGGTGTTTCCCAGGGAGGTCATGTCATACTGTGGAAAAGGGGCAGAGCAGTGTTGAATCCAGACCCCATTACTTTCTGTGTTACCTTAGGCCGCTTACCCTCGCTGAAACTCCCTCCTCTCAAATGTAAACTAAGGACAATGGACCCACCATGAAAAGTTGGGGGGAGAAGGAGGGTCAGGTCAGGAAACCTCCCAGACCAAGGCCAGATCCTAGGAAACTGCTCAGTGAGAGGAGACCATTTGAATCTGGTGACTCCTCCTTGGCCCCATCCCTATCTTGTGTTCCTCTCCAACTTGACTCTCAGAGCAGGTTGGCTCTGATTTTGAACTCTTGGGCCCTGCTCACTCCTTTCCCTTCCTGGGGAATTATTGCTTGAGAGTGAACTGCCCTGTGCTGAGAAGAGGGACTAGGTCTGAGGGAGGTGAGAAGGGCACCTTCCTACACAAGTCCACCCTGGGTCTTGCTTTCTGCTCACTCTCTTTCCCGATATCTTCCCACTTTGCTTCCAGGCCCAGGGAAGTGGATGCAGCTCAGTGCACACAACCTTTCAGTGCTAAAGCCCCCAGGCCATCCAGGCTGGTGCCCTGCAGACCTAGACTTCTGCCTGCCCTCAGCCCTTGGTAGGGCCTTGACCATTCTCTGCTGAACAGGAGAGGCTTGAATAGGAGAGGCCTCAGGCCCTGGAACCAGGTGCTGGGGTGCAGTCTCAGAGCTCAAAGAAAGACCTGCCACTTTCCCCAGAGTTCCAGTCCCTAAAAACATTTTAAGAGGGATGTTCCCTCCCGGCCTCTCCTCTAGCAGAGTACCTGGCTGACATGATTGACAGGTCAGGGGAGGGCTCTGGAGGCACAGCAGGACCAAGCCTGTGGGCAGGAGAGGTGTCAGGGCTGATTAGGCCTACAGTTTGGCCGGGCTGTTGGGCTGCTCCTGTGGTGGCTTCCAGGTATCCAAATGAAATGTCCATGGGGTATAGGGCACTTAAGCCTGGCATGGGCTGGTATCACCATACAGGGACCTAGGAGGAAGGGCAATAGGCATGCTGGGGAAATGGTGGGACCCAGAGAGGGTCAGAATGGACATGTGATGAGCCTCCCTTGTGTGTTGGCATAGCATCTAGTGTCAAACAGGTGGTACAGGAGGAGGATCCTGGGTCCCAGAGAACATACTGTCAAAAACTAAGTCAGGAGCTATACAACAGTTCTGGAGGTTAGGGCTCCGGGTGCAGGCAGTTCCAACAGGGAAGTGGCATGCTGGGAGGTAACAGAGGTAGAAGCTTGGTCTTATGGCCTGGGTCAACATGATAGGAGCTTGGGGAAGTCGAAGAGTCTATGAGATTATGGAGGTCCAGAGCTCTTTTGGGCCCCACCTGCTAATGGAGCTGAGACTCCCAACCTTCTCCCCATCCTGGTTCAGGGAAACCTTAAGGACTGGCCAGGGCTGAAAGCATGGAAATTTGGCTGGAGGAGCTGGAGAAAGCAAGGAGCTGGAGAAAGCAAGGTCATGAACTTTCCTGCCGGCCATAACTCACCATTTGTGTCTCTGTGCTTCTCTGGCTGGGATCTGGGCTTGGATTTTCCTTCTTCTTGCATTGCTGACCTCTTGACACTCACAGACTCCTCTAGTTAATGGCCAACAGAGCATCTTCTAATGATGTTGATGCTCTTAAATTTTAAAAGTTCTTATTTATTCCCATATATGAAATACCTCAATCCCCTAATCATGTCTGCTATAGAGAAATGCTCAATTCCAAGAAGGGGCTGAGGTGGCAGAGGGGTGGGGGTCTCCTGAAGTCCAGAGAGAATAGGGAAGAAGCATGTAGGCTTTATCCTCCAGGAAAAGAATTGAGCGTGAAAACATTAGACATGCAGATGGGGTGGGGATGGAAATGGGAGAGAGACATGGGGAAATGCCTGCACAGAGCTCCAGGGCAATATGCAAGGAGATGAGGAAATGTGTACACATAGCATGGCAACTCCCTGCAAAAGGCTATGCATAGTGATTCATTCGTCCAGCTGATTGTTCTCCCAGCCAAAACTGGGTGCCTACTCTGAGTCAGGGCTGGGTCCTAGGGACACGTAAATGAGTAAGACTCTATCCTTGCCCTCTAGGAATCCACAACCTAATTAGAGTCAGACCAATAAATGGACAATTTTCAAACAATTGGAAACCATGGAGTGTTATGGGAGTGGAAAGGAGGGGCTTCTGCCCCAGTCCAGAGTGCAGAGTGATGGAGGATGGTGCAGAGAAAGTCTTCTAGGATATCAGATGGCTGAGATGCTTCTGAGAAGTTAAAGAAGCATCTGGTGAAGAGGAATGAGGAGGGCTGTCCAGACATGAGTGAAGAACTTCAGGCAACCACAAGACATTTGGTGTCTTAGAGAATACAGCAAGAAGCAAGGAGTGGCATGGTAGGGATGAGGATACTGGAGATATCCAAGGATAGGTTCTCTGGCCTTGGCCAGGCTCGTGGGAGGTAGGAGCCAAAAGGCCTAGAAGAGGTTGGGAGACTGGGCCAGGCACAGGGAAGAAGGGCTTTTTAGATGATGTAACTCAGCATCAGGAAGAATCTGGCCTGTCAGGTCATGAGTTCATATCAGGGGTTGACAAACCATGGTCCATGAGCCAAATCTGGCCCATTGCCTGCTTGTATATAAAGTTTTATTGGAACACAGTCATATTCATTCATTTGCATGCTGTCTCTGGCTGCTTTCATGCTATGTCAGAGTTGAATATTTGTGATAACAAAGAGTATATGGCCCACAGAGTCTATAATATTTACTATCAGGCCCATTACAGAGAAAGTTCTCTGGTCTCAGGCTTAAAGTAAAGATCAGCTGGACAGTAGGAGTAGGAGGCTGGACAGGCAGGTCAGCACATGTGTCCTGAAGGTATGTTTATAAGATGGTCTCTGCTCAAGCCAGCATGGTTCAGGTTGGGCTTAGTTGAGCTGGCTTAGCTGGTCTGTTGATGTTGACTGGAGCTCCAGAAAGCCTTGCCCTAATGGCACTTGGATAATAGAAGGCTTTTAGCTGATGCTATATTTCTATCCAGGTAGCTGTGTCCTTAGAGGGACACAGGGCTCTCCTCAGGTGAGGTTTCCTCCTCTTTTGGGAGTTCTCAACATGTCATTTGGGTCTGAAGAACGCAGGGATATGACCTCAGGAGTTCTCCAGGATTGACCACTCAGGGTTGTCATGGGCCCTAGGTGAAGACAGCAACCTGCAGCATGGGTCCTGACAGTCATCTTTTCCAAACAGGCACATTTTTCAAACTGGTTTCTTGCCAGCAGAATTAGTGCCACAAGTATTCGTAGTCATTTATTCTGGGTCAACCCCTCCTATGAAAGCTTTTAAATAATCTAAAGATCTTGTCCTATAACATTCCTTACAAAAGACCATCAGTCTTAAGTCTCCATTGGCTTCATGAGTGTTGGTCCCAGGCAAGTCATTCCGCCATGATGAAGCTCTAGGAAACAAACACACATCTCTCAGACTATTTCAGCCATCACACAGGGATTAACAGAGAACATATCTCCCTTTTCTCTAAGCGCTCAGATTTCTCAAGGCAGCAGTCATGGTGACAAGTCTTCTCTCCAGGTTAGGTAGCTTCAACTCTTTCAGATTTCTCTGCTTTCCACCCTTTCTGGACATGCAGCTGCCTGCCAACCTTCCACTCAAGGTATCATAGCCCAAAGGTCCTACAACAATCCAGGGGTGGTCTGATTTGGGTCCAGATATCACCAAAGGCCAGTAGACTTTCTCTGAGGTGCTACTTCCATCATTCATGACCTGCAGAGACTGACTCCTTTGGCCGTCAGGTTAAGATCCAGTTTAGGCTCATGTCTGATGAAATATCCCAGAGGGAAGCATGCCTGGGGAAAGTGTTAGGTGCTTCAGAGACTCTGGTGATGAAAGAATGTCAGAGAATCTCAGGGGATTGAAAAAGAGAATTAGACCATATTTGTGTATGACCAGATCACCTCCACAATATTTACTCCTTGGAGAGGGGCTTTGTGAGGCATGCAGCCTCTGCTAGCTGGCAAAGAAATTGATAGTCCACAGGTGTTCTGTCCACTCTGCACATCCTAAACAAAACTGACCCAAGGAACCAAGGCCTCACTTTATATTTGGCTATTGGGACAAGACCAGGTAGCCAGGAGATGCATTGTCTTTTGCCATCAAGGACCTAGTGACCTTCTGGTGGGCACTGGAAAATGGCTGAGATGGGAACATCTGCTGCTCCAAACTCCCATGCCAGACCTGCTTGCTTCTTTCCCTGAATCCTGTCTTCGAAGAGTTCATCTTTCCTGATAGGCCTGGTGCCATTAGACTGCCCTTGACTCCACTGTTAGCAGAGAGGAAATGCTGAGAGGGCAGGTCTGGCTCTGGCTCCCAGCAGTCTGGCTTTGAGCTTGGTTTAAAAAGCTGAGCAATGACTAAATTAAGGCAGTACTGGACATGGGGAGAGCACTTTTAAACTTTGATTATGAGGTAATTATAGATTCATATGCAAAGAAATAATAGAGATCCCCTCCACTCTAGCCATTGGCCTCCAGTGATAACATCTTCAAAACTCTAGTGCAACATCAAAATCAGGATGTCGATATTGATAGTCAAGGTATAGAACATTTCCATCCAGAACCACACGTTGCCTTTTTATAGCCACAAATCTATTCTTTCTTCTTCCCTTCCTTCCTTCCTTCCTTCCCTATCCCCTCCTGAACCATGGCCAACATTCACCTCTTCTCCATTTCTATAATTTTGTCACTTTAACGATGTTATGTAAATGGAATCATATAGTAGATAACCTTTTGGGATCTTTTTTTCAGTCAGCATAATTCAATGAAAATCCATCTAGTTGTTGGGTGTATCAATGGTTTATTCCTTTTCACCGCTGAGTAGTATTCCACAGTACAGATGTACCACAGATTATTTAATCTTTCACACACTGAAGGACAACCAAATTATGTTCAGGTTCTGGCTTTTGGAAATAAAGCTGCTATAAATATTCATACATAGGTTTTTGTGTGAATAAAAGTCATCATTTCTCCAGGGCAAGTATAGAGGACTGAAACTGCTGGGTTGTGTGGTAGTTGAATGGTGACTTTTTAAAGAAACTACTGAACCATTTTCCAGAGTGGCTGTACCATTTTACATTCCCACCAGCAATATCTGAGTGATTTAGTTCCTCAGCATCCTTGTCAGCATTTGGTATTGTCACTATTGTTTATTTTAGCCACCAGATAGGTGTACAGTGATATCTTATTATGGTTTTTATTTGCATTTCCCTAGTGAGCAATGATGTTGATTGAACATGTTTTCATGTGCTTATTTACCATCTGTGTATTCTCTTTGGTAACATGTCTCTTCATTTCCTTTGCCCATTTTCTAATTGGGTTGTTTGTTTTTCTACTGTTGAGGTTTGAGAGTTCTTTATATATTCTGAATATAGTCCTTTGTTGAATAAGTGGTTGGAAAACATTTTCTCCCAGTCTGTAGCTTATTTTTCCATCTGGGATTTTCACAGAGCAAAAGTTTTTAATTTTGATGAAGTCCAATTTATAAAGTTTTCCTTTTGTGTACTGTGCTTTTGGCATTGAGTTTAAAAACTCACTCTCTATCCTTAGGTGCCCAAGATTACTCCCTCTGTTTTCTTCTCAAAAGTTTTATAGTTTTGTTTTACATTCATGTGCATGACCCATTTTGAGTTCGTTTTTGCAAAATGTGAGATTTCAGTCAAGATTCATTCTGTTTTTCTTTTCTTTTCTTTTTTTTTTTTTTTCTTTTGCCTGTGGATTTCCAATTCTCCTGCTCCATTTGTTGAGAAAGCAACTTTTCCTCCACTGAATTGATTTTGCACCTTGGTAAAAAATCAGCTGGGCATCTTCATGTGGGTCTGTTTCTGGGTTCTCTGTTCTGTTCCATTGACCACTGTGCCTATCCTTCTGCTAATACCATAGGGTCTTGATTAGTGTAGCTAGATAATAAGACTTGAAATTAGATACACTGATTTCTTTTGCTTTCTTTTTCTTTTCAAAATTGACTTAACTATTCTGGTTTTCTTTATCTTTCCATGTAAATTTCAGAATAATCTTGTCAAGATATATATATATATATATATATATATATATATATATATATATATATATGTATATAAAACCTCTCTGGGATCTTGGTAAGAGTTGCATTAGACCTGTATATCTATTCAGAGAGAATTGACATTTTTACTATGCTGAGTTTTTTGAATATGAAATGTTTCTTCATTTATTTAATTCCTCTTTGGTTTTTCTCAGCAGCATTCAGTAGTTTTCAGCATTTAAGTCCTGTACTTGTTTTGTTAGATTTACATGTAAATATTTCATTTTTTTCTTATTTTTTAAGTTTATTTATTTATTTTGAGAGAGAGAGAGCAGGGAAGGGGCAGAGAGGGGGAGAGAGAGAATCCCAAGCAGGCTTCGCACTGTCAACACAGAGCCTGGCTCAGGGCTCAATCTCAAGAAATATGAGATCATGACCTGAGGCAAAATCAAGAGTCAGATGCTCAACCAACTGAGCCACCCAGGTGCCTCCTAAACATTTCAGTTTTTGAATGATGTTAAATGGTATTGTATTTTAAGCTTCTGTGTTCATGTGTTCACTGCTAGTACACAGAAATACGAGTTTTGAATGTTCATTTTGTATTCTATGACCTTGCTGAACTCACTTATTAGTTCTAGAAGCTATTTTGTAGATGCCTTGGATTTTTCATGTAGACAATCTTGTCATCTGCAAATGGGGACAGTTTTATTTCTTCCTTTCTGATCTGTATGCCTTATCTTTTCTTTTCTTGCCTTATTGCACTGACTAGAACTTCCAGCACCACCTTTCATATTCCTATGTTAAGTAAGATCAACAAGAATAGAGGCGATTGGGTGGCTCAGTTAGTTAAGCAACTGACTTCGGCTCAGGACATGATCTCACAGTTTGTGAGTTCAAGTCCCACCTTGGGCTCTGTGCTGACAGCTCAGAGCCTGGAGCTGCTTTGGATTCTGTGTCTCCTTCTCTCTCTGCCACTCCCCCACTTGTTCTTTCTTTCTTTCTTTCTTTCTTTCTTTCTTTCACATTTTCATTCTTTTTTTTATATGAAATTTATTGTCAAATTGGTTTCCATACAACACCCAGTGCTCCTCCCAACAGGTGCCCTCCTCAGTGCACTTTAACTCTCTCTCTCTCAAAAACAAATGAACATTAAAAACAAATTAAAAAAAAAAAAACAATGAGAATAGACATCCTTGATTTGTTTCCAATCTTAGAGGGAAAGCATTCAGCTTTTCACTATTATAATGTTAGTTGTAGATTTGTTGTAGATGCCCTTTATCAAATTGAGGATGTTCTCTCTATTTTCCTGAGAGGTTTTTTTTAAAAAAATTACTATTATTATTTTAAATGTTTATTTTATTTCTGAGAGAGACAGAGCATGAGTTGGGGAGGGGCAGAGAGAGGAGACACAGGATCCAAAGCAGGCTCCAGGCTCTGAGCTGTCAGCACAGAGCCTGATGTGGGGCTTGAACCCACAAACCGTGAGATCATGACCTGAGCCAAAGTTGGTGCTTAACTGACTGAGCCACCCAGGAGCCCTTAAAATTATTTTTAAAAAATCCTGAATGTGTAGTGAATTTTGCTTTATCTGCATTGATTAATATGACCATATGACTTTTCTACTTTTGACTGTTAATATGGTAGATTATATTGATTGATTATTGAATCCTGAGCAAGCCTTGTGCCCCTAGAATAAACTCCCCTTGGTCACAGTGTATGGTTCTTTTTATATATTGTTGAATTCTATTCACTAATATTTTGTTAGGGATTTTGTGTCCATATTCTCGAGGAATATTGGTCTGAAGTTTTCTTTTTTATTCTGTTTTTGTGTGATTTTGGTATGAGAGTAATTTTAGCTTCATAAAATGAACTGGGATGTATTCCTTCCTCTCTTATTTCTTAGAAGAGATTGTGTAGAATTTGTGTTATTCTTTAAATCTATGGTAGAATTCTCCAGTGGTCACTCACAGTTTGAATGAGAAATTCACTGTCCTTTAATTTTTTTTTCATACCAGTGAGGTATTTCTCTCTACTTTCAAAACATTTTTTGTCTTTAGTTTTTAGAATTTTGATGAGATGTTTGGAATTTCTTTGGGTTTATCATGTTTGACTTTCAAGCTTCTTGAATCTGTAGGCTTATGTCTTTTGCCAAATTTAGGAAGTTTTCAGCCATTATTTCTTTGAATTCTTTTTCATACCTGCCCTCCGTTCCTTCTCCTTCTGGGACTCCAACGACATGAGTATTAGATGTTTTGTCACGGTGTCACAAGCCCCTGAGGCTTTGTCCTTTTTTCCGCAATCTAGTTCTTTCTCTTTTTCAGACTGAGTAATTTCTATTATTCCACCTTCCAGTTTGCTGATTTTTTCCCCCTATGCCCTCCATTCTGCTGTTGAGCCCATCCACTGAACTTTTTCTTTTGGTTATTGTATTTTTCAGTTATAAAATTCCTATTTGGTTCTCCTTTCTATCTTCTATATGTTTACTGAGGCTTTTCAATCTTTTCATTTGTTTCAAGCACGTCTGGAATTGCCCATTGAAGCTTTATTTTATTTTTTCTTAAATCATGGCTACTTTCAGGTCTTTGTCAATTAATTCTAACATTTCTTTCAACCTGGGGTTGGCATCTTTTGATTGTATTTTTTTCATTCAGTCTGAGAGTTTTCTGGTTCGTGATATGACAAGAGCTGTTTGCTTGAAACCTGGACATGTTTGCATTACATTACGAGACCCTGAATGTTGTCGAAACCTTCTATTTTAATTGGTTTTCTCTGACAAGCTCTGACGGGGAGGAGGGTTGATGCCTCATTACAGCCAGGTGGAAGGAGAAGTGCAGATTCCTCACTCAGCCTCTGCTGACACCCTAGGGGGTGGCCTTGTTATTGCTGGGAGGGGGTGAAGTCCTGACTCTCCACTAGACCTCCTCCCACTCCACTTTCAATGAGGAGTGGAAAGATGTCTCATTATTGCCAGGTGGGGATGAAAGCCAGGAATCTCATGTGGTCTCCATTGCTGTAGGAAGGGTGGTGGTTGGCCTCATTACTGTCTGGTGGGGATATAAGTCTCAGTTCTCTATTTGTCCTTCTTTGACACTATTCTGACTGGGTTGTTAGGGTGCTTGTTATGACGTTACAAAAGTGGAAGTCTAGGCTCCCCACTTGACCTTCATTGGCATGGATGGGGATGGGGCCACAGATTTTGTTTTTATGTGGTGTATGACTGAAAAAGAGGAGTTATTGCCTAAAAGTTTTCTGTCTTCCTAGGCTGCTCCTTTTGGATTCTTTGGCTAGAGAGAGCAGGCTTTTTCCCCCCGCCCTGTATCTCCTGGCATTTTCAGTTTGCTGATTTCTTTAGCTCCATATGTCTAGGATAAATGAGGCAAAAATAAAAGTCAGGCAACTCATCACTATCTCATTCCTTGTTTCCATGGTCTCTAGTTGATCTGCCTACTCTGTCCATCTTTCAGATGCTTCTAACCTTTGCTTTCGAATATACTATCAAGGACTTTTTGGTTCTACTAGCAGGAGGAATTGGGGAAAATTATGTTTGTTCCAGCTTCCCAGAAGTGAAAGTCTGTCTCTTTGCACAGAGAATTTTTGATTCATAAAACTTCAATGGACGGTCCCAACTCAAGTGAACAGGTAAATGATCACTTCTGCCATGAAGCCCTCACTAAATACTGTCCTCTAGCTTCCAGTCATGGGACACTCCAATCACTCCTTGTATTTATGGTTCAGATATTAGCTTCTCTGTTCACTTTGGGGGTTAGTATCATATACTCTTTTATACATGGAAGGCAATTTTCAGGAGCAAGCACAGAACAATTTTCCAATGCTCAGCTCTTTTCTCCTGGGAGACCCATTCCTAGAGAATGTACACTCCCCATCCCTGGAAACATCCCATTAGAGGCTGAAAGTCCTGGATTGGGAAGGAAGAGTCCCTACTTCTAAGGCCTTCATAAGATTGTGAAACTGTGAGTTCACTTGCTTTCATTTGGATGAGCTCCCAGGGACAGAGGCCATGTGTAATTTCTCATTTGTTTGGCCTGGGTCCTCGTGCTGGGCTTTGCCCACAGAATGCAGTTTGTGTCACTAATGGCATGATGACTGAGTGGCTGAATTTCTGAGTAGTATGGGGTCTAGCAGGCATCTGTTCAAACGAGCCAGACTCAAATACATGGTGGGTGGGTGAGCAGAGTTGGCTGTTACTCAGATTATGCTGTGGACTTGGGGGAAGGATCTTAATGTCAGACTCACTCCTTCCACACCAGCCCTGTATACTACATAATATTTTGGCTCAGCTAGTCCAGCAAAGATGGGCTGACTTAAAACTCACAGCACAGCAAATATCCTTAGAGAATGTGTAAGCATTTACCTCGCCTTGCCATTTCATTCTTGGCTGAGGACAGTTGGTCTCTCCTGGATCAATTACAGCATAAGTGCCAGATACCCAGGGCTCAGATTTTCAGATTTAAAGATTTAGAAGTCCATTAGGTAGTGAAGAGAACCAGGTAGAAAGGGCTGGCTTAGCACTTTTCTTCTCCTGAGATATGCAGAGACATCAGCTAATGAAATAAACCCTTTAGGAAAAGAACATGGGGAAATTCCTTTCAAGAGCATAGAGGTCCTCTGGAGGAAAGAGAGCTGTATGACCAGGAGAGGGATTCAAGGATCTGTGGGCGAAAGTGTCTTTTCACAATGGTTTCTTCAAAAGAAACAGAGGACCTACTGTATTCCAGGCACTTTCATATAGGATATAGGTGATCTCAGCTAAGTCTCATGGCAAATGGACAAGTTAGCCATTGCCATGGCAGTTTTAAGATGAGGAAAAAGGCTTCAAGAAGTTAAGAAATTTTTCTGAGGTCACAAAGCTGGAAAGTGGCAGAGCTGTGACTTACACCCTGGTCTGTCTGACTCCAAAGCTCATGCTCGCATCAGACCACTATTCAGGTTCTGCTAGGAGGGGAGGGCCAAAGGGAGAATTTCTTGGAGATTTCCTCTGAAAGGACCAAGCTTAGGAAGATGAAAGGAGAAAATAAGTATGAACTTTTTAGATTTACCCCTATTTACCACTTTTTTTTTGGTTATCATTCCTTATTGTATCTCAGACCCTCTATCTGTGAGCACTGTTCTGAACAAGTATGTCCTTTAGTGAATACGTCAGTTAGTGTCCACTCAGGAGAGAGAAACCACACAGTAATTTGAACAGAGAAAGTTTAATATAAAGAATTATTAATTATAATGGGGACTGGAGTGATAAGAGATTGGTTAATGAGTAGCAAAGACCACTTTAAAGAATATAGGAATAGCAGGGGTTCCTGGCTGGCTCAACTGGTTGGGCATCTGACTCTTGATCTGGCTCAGGTCATGATCTCATGTTAGATCAAGCCTAACATTGGGCCCTCCACTAATAGCACAGAGCCTGCTTGGGATTCTCTCTCTCTCTCTCTCTCTCTCTCTCTCTCTCTCTCTCCATCTCTGTCTCTCTCAAAAATAAATCAGAATAAAACTTTAAGAAATAGATACAGAGGGCTTCCAGCCCTCCTAGGGCTGAGATAGAACACCTAGACTAAGCACCTCCAGAGTTGAGGTCCAGGCCTTGCTAGAGAGTGTGGCTGTGGCTCATTTAATGGTGGAAAAGTTGCTATGGGACTGCACTTATGGAACTTGCTGGAAATCTGTCCTCTAGGTTGTCAGGGAAAGCTGTTTATCAGGAGTTATTTCCAGAGTCCCTCCACTATGACAACAACTGAGGGAGTTTCTGGGGGAAGCTGCTGGTGCTGTCAGTTGCCAGGCCATGGAGGAGCCACGTGCTGGAGAAGCTGGGATGAGAGGTCATGAACTAGAACGAGGAGGGAAAACTGTCTTGCAACATCCCTCCAGTGCCCTCCTTTGACAAAGCCTAACGTGATGCCAGCTGACACAGGAAAAGTATTCATACAGCCCATCTCTACTTTTGCAGAGCAGAAGGCAAATTTGAAGCTGGGAGACAATAAATTGATAACTGGCACAATGAAGGTCTTCTGATGACATTTGTCTCAATTTTTGTCTGAAAACTTCACCCCATTTGTTGGTAGTCATTTTTGCTGGGTGTACAGTTTATTTTTTCTCAGCACCTGAAGGTATCATTCCACTGTCTTTTGGCTTTCACCAAGGAGTCACCTGTGGGTTTGATCAGTTTTTGTTTGTCTTTTTTTCTTTTTTTTTTTTTCCTGCTTATTTTCAAGGTTCTGTCTTTGCCTTTGGGGTGTTGAGATATGTCGAGGAGTGGATTTTGTTTTAATTATTCTCCCTGGAATTTGCTGAATCCTAAGATTAATGTCCTTTAGTTTTGAAAAAGTTACAGCCATCAGTTCTTCAAATAATGCTTCTCCCCTCACTGTTTACTGTTTCCTCTCCTCTGGCAACACTGGTTAGGTGTAAGTTACACCTTCTTGCTTTATCCTCCTCGTCTCCTAACCTCTGATGTATTATCTATTATATATAAATATATATATTTAACTTCTGTATATTATATATAACCTCTATATATATTGTGTGTGTGTGTGTGTGTGTGTGTGTGTGTGTATATATATATATATTACTTCTATGCTGCATTTGGGATTTGCCTTAAAGTTGACAAAAACTCCATAGGTGTATCTAAGAATGTTATACCCATTCGTTGATTTTTTTTATTTCAGTTTATACTTTGTTTATAGATGGTGTATTTGATTCTTTTTCAGATCTGTTTGCTGATGCTTATAGCTCTCCATACTGTTATTTTAGTCTTTTTATTTATAAACATATCAAGCATCTTTTTTCTTTTGTGTCTGTTAATTCTGATATCTGAAGTTTGTATAAATGTGATGAGGCTGATGTTGTTTCTGTTGGTTTTTACTCATGGTGTCATGTTTCCCTGTGTGTTTTGTTTTGTTTTGTTTATATTTTTTAATATAACTGCATATTCCTTAGAAATTTATTCATAGGAATTATTTGAGGACAGGGTTGAAGATGAATTCCTCCAGAAAGGATTTGTTTCTCATGGGCTCCTCCAGGAGCACTATTAAGCAAGGGCCCCTTTACATTTCATTCTCAATTTGAGGTTTTGTGGACAATCCAAGCAATAAAAATTTGAGCTTCAAATCCTGATGATGATCTGGTTTGTAGGTACAATTCTTAGAAAATGTTGTCCTCTTCACCTAGAAGCCAAGGTCTGAGGGAGTCGATTTTCTATCCTGTCCCTGCTGCTGAGTGGTGGCCTGTTGTTTGTACTTCACCCATTAAGGGTGAAGCTCCTTGGGTTCCTACTTTATGCAGGGGGTAGTGTTTCTTCTACTGGACCTCCCACTTTGGAGGGGCCATAGCCTTTGTCTCTTGTTTCCTATAAGCTGCAAGGCCATGAATACTGAAGTTCAAGGTTATGTGGGTTTGCCAAACGCCTTTGAAGGAATATTGGTTTCAGTATTCTCTTAGGTTTCCACCTTTACCTACTTTTGGCCTCTGAGAATTTCTAACTTTCTTCCTAACTCATTTATTTCCATACTTTATTTAACATGGTACGAGGTTTTGGAAGAACCTCTAACCTGCTATAGTAAGAAACGGTAGCGTGAGCTAGACTCAATATATAATGCTATATTTAGTCCTCACAATAACGTTGGGTCTAGAAACTCAATTTTTTGTTGGCCCTAGAAACTGAGGCTTAAGGCGTTTACTCAGACATCAAGTGACAGAACCGGGCTGGGACCTAAAGCTACATCTTCTGGCTACACTTCTTCTTTGTTCTCCCCAACACATTACTCTGGTTTTCTGGTTTTCTCTCTTCATTTGATGCAAATTCTAGAATTCTGCAGGATTTGGGCTATTCCTTTAGCCCAGAAATGCATGGGTAATTCTACAGCCATCTTATATTAATTCTCCTCTCCTTTGTTCAAACACAGTCCGGCTTCTTCTGAGGGGACCCTCTTTTATTATGGTAGGAGACCCAGTAAGAACTGTCCAAAGGGATGGAGTGAGGTATCATAGTTGCAGCCCGTGTGTCCCTGAAGATCTGTGGAGAGCAATGGAGAGCAATCTCCTTTGCAGGGTATTTCCTACTCCATATTGTTTGTAGAATGTATGCCTGGCCTTCCCTTTGTCTGACAAGGCCTCTCCTCTCCTCCTTACTTCCTTTCCTCTTTGTCTGCCTCTTCCACCCAGTTCTCCCTGTCTCTTGCCAGGGAATTCAGAATAAACTCCAGGGACTGAGTACTTGTGTCAAACCGACGTTAACAATGGAAACATCATAAGTACGCATTCTGCCTTCTTCCAGACTTGGAAAGAACTGAGGCCAATTAAAAGTGAACTTTTAAGAGAAATGAACATCTTGCATGCCAGGTTTCAGCTGAATGTCACTGCAATTGCCTAAATTATAACTATCAGAAAAAAATGCATTCTAATTATGGAAATGCCATTAGAAGGAGTTCCTTCTGCCTGGAACCAGCTTAAAGAATGACTACCACCCACCCTCTACTTCTACCCTATTGCTCAAAAAAATTTCTACAGTTTACAGGGGAAAAAGGCAGTGTGCTATGGTGAAAATAGAATTTGCACCATATAGAACCTAGGTTTGGCTCCTCATTTCCTCCCCAATTCAAATGTTGAAGCCCTTAACCCCCAATGCCACCATATCAGGGGACAGAATGGCAATTAAGGTTGCATGAGGTCATGGGGAGTGGTGAATCCAATAGGATTGTGGTTTTACAGGAAGAGGACATGTGAGGACATAGCAAAAAGGTGACCATCTGCAAGGAAAGAAGAGAGCCGTCACTAGGAACTGACGCTGCTGAGCCTTGACCTGGACTTCCCAGTCTCCAGGACTGGGAGAAAAAATTCCCATTGGTTACGCCACCTAGCCTATGGTATTTTGTTATTTTGTTATGGCAGTCTGAGATGTCATTGCTTTCCTTTTGCTTTTTTTCTCTCCCCACAATTTGAAAAATTCTGTCAATCCCAGTGGCTAAATAGTTCTCTGTTTACAGTTTTTATTTTTATAAAGTTAAATGTGACCCATGGTTTAAAGAGTCAGATATTTCTACAAGTCCTTTACAAAAATACTGCAGTCCCCACCCCGCGTCACTCCACCTCCTCCAGTCCCCTCTCCTTTGGTGGTTATGTTAGTATTTACCTCCAGCTCTGAACTGTATACTCACACCTGCTACTTCGGTCCTTCAGTGTTTGTCTCATCTGTTGACTCCCATGTGGTGGTGAAAGTTTAGTTTTGTCAACCCTTATCTCCTTGTGTATACAAACCACATACTTCTACAGTTTCCCCATCCTCCCTTTATACTCGTATGATCACTTCAGTTTGATCAAGATTCCGCATCTATAGGATTATGACTGTGGACTGTTACTGCTTGTCCTTTCCTGTACAACTTTTTGTTCTCCATGGAATTGATATTTATCTGGCATTAAACTTTTCCCATAGTTTTCTTTGTACTCATCAGTAATTCAGCCCCTAAGCCCTTTCCCAAATGTCTAATCTCCTCTCAATATACTCACCATATAAGTGGTTTATCAACATCTTAAAGAAGTTGTTTGTGAAGCTCCTGACCAACTCTAAGCGGGACTGGTGACTTCTATGCCTGCTACACAGAGACCATACCCCATCATTCTTCACTGGCAGCCTGGGAGCCCCTTTGTCCCTCATTGTGTCAGGTTCCCTGTTTCCTGACCTCATTATCTTTTCTTAATTTACTTCCTTATTTCGGTATAGTGTATCCTCCAGTAACTTTTTTTTTTTAATTTTTATTTTAATGTTTATGTATTTTTTGAGACAGAGTTAGAGTGTGAGTGAGGGAGGGACAGAGAGAGAGGGAGACACAGAATCTGAAGCAGGCTCCAGGCTCTGAGCTGTCAACACAGAGCCCAAACCTGGGCTTGAACTCATGAACTGTGAGATCATGACCTGAACCAAAGTCAGATGCTTAACCAACTGAGCCACCCAGGCTTCCCAGCCTCCAGTAACTTTCTGAGAAAGGGTTCATGGGAGGTATTTTTATTTTTTAACTTGGCAAATCTCTAAATGTTTTTATTCTTCCTTCACATTTATTTGATATTTTGAATTATACAGTATAGAATTCTGAGTTGAAAATTACTTTCCCTCAGTATTTTGATGGCATTGCTTCATTTTCTTCTTGATTTTTGAATTGTGGTTAAGAAGTTTCATGTCAATCATATTTTGACCCATTAACTATAATCTTTTATTCCCTCTCTCTGCAAGATTTTAGGGTATTTTGTTTGGCCCTAGGGTTCTGAAATTTTCCTTTTATGCCTTAAAGTGACTATTTTTATCCCTTGTGCTGGATTTTCGATGGGTCCTTTCATTATGGAAATGTATGTCTTTCAGTTCCAGGATATTGTCTTGGAAAAAAAAATTTTTTTTAATTTTTTAATGTTTATTTTTGTGAGAGAGAGATAGAGTGTGAGTCGGGGAGAGGCAGAGAGAAAAGGAGACACAGAATCTGAAGCAGGCTCCAGGCTCTGAGCTGTCAGTACAGAGCCCGACCTGGGGTTCATGAATGGTGAGATCATGACCTGAGCTGAAGTCGACGCTTAACTGACTGCGACATGCAGGCGCCTCCCCACCCACCAATTTTTTTAATGTTTCCCTTCCCACTATTTTGTTTTCTTTAAATCTACAATTCCTATTTGTCAGCTACCAGATCTTCTGAGATGATCTGCTAATTTTTTCACCTTCTCTCTCTCATTTTCCATCTCCTTATCTTTTTGCTGTACTTTCTGGGTGATTTACTCAATTGTTATCTTCCAGACCTTGTGTTAAATATTTCACTTCCGCTCACAGGTTTCTGTGAATTTCTGAGAGCTCATACTTGTCTGTTTTCTGAATAGTGCTTCACAATAGCATCTTTTTCTAATTTAGTGGATTCAGAATCTTCACATACCTCTCTAGGGTTATTATCAATAGGCACCTGGATATTTTCTTTTTCCTGTATAGTCTCTGTCCCTCACATGGGAAACACATTTTTCCCATTTGTTTTAGTCTGTCTCCAGGGTGGGGACATTCCTCACACATTTGTGGATTCTTATCTGTCTGTCTTTATTCATAACTGGGACTTACCAACCCTGGGCGTCAACATAGGGTCGTTGTGCTGGATTATTTAGGTGGATCTAGTGATATCATAGGTTTGAGCCTTCCTTTTAGACTGGTCAGATTTCCTAGAGAATAGTCTTCCAGTTTCCTGCCTAGAGGGTATGAGTCTAACTTAATAGCAATTACTAGAATCCATGTGGAGAAAAAGGCTGGAAGTCTCAACAGCCAGTGTGTAAACACTTTTCTAATCTGTCTGTTTTTTAGTATGGTGCCCCTGGTATTAAATGGACTTGGTGTCCCTTAACCCAGAGATCCAACAGTAGCCTCTGGCCACATTGGGCTATCGGCACTTAAAATGCGGCTAGTGTAATGGAGGAACTTAATTAAATTCAATTTTTAATTTTAACTTGTTCTTAAAACTGCACATTCTGTTTGGTATTGGGAAACTGTTCCGTATTTTGGAAAACTTAGGTATGTGGATCTATTTTCTAAATTGTAGGTTTTATGAAATCTAAACATAGATCAAGTATTTTCAATGAAAATTAAGTGTTCAAATTAACGTGTACCAGAGTAGTGGGGAAGACGGCTGAGTAGGAGGATCCTAAGCTCACCTTGTCCCACGGATACAATGAGATAACACTCACATCAGTGTAAATAGCCCAGAAAATGACCCAAAGTCTGGCAGAACAAACGCCACAACTAAAGGTAGAGAGAAGGCCACGTGGAAGAGGGTGAGAAGAACAGAGATGTAGTGCGGAGCTAAACTGACCAGAGTGGTCCCGGAGAGGTTGCTGCCGGCATGGAGAGGGGAGAGAAACAGACCTTCGTGCCAGGGAGCCTGCATGGAGATGAACCCCCATAGAATTTGGCTTTGAAAACCAGAGGTGCTGAATTTTAACGCACAGGACTTAAATCCCGGAACCTTAAAAATCATCAGGTTTGACTCTGGGAGAGCCTGGAGGGTGAGAGGAAGCTGAGTCCACAGACATAGGACGACATAGTCCTTACAGACATAGCATGACAAACAACCCACAGAGACATGGCCTAGAAGCAGTAGTTTGAAAAACTAGAAGGATACCGGAGGGTTATTTATTCATCTCAGAGTGTGTCCTGGGGTGGGGGGGGCAGGGTTTGCCGGGAGACTCCTCCAGGAGCATAGGAGCTGGTAGGTGCCATTTCCCTCCCCCACCCTCAGCATGAACACACGGCCACTTGCAGGAACCAGCTCGGTGCTGACCCTCACAACCTAACTTGCTTACACCAAGATCTGCACCACAACCCCCACCCCCACCCCCGCCCCTACTCCCAACCACACTTCCATGGATCCACCCTTCCCAGTCATGCTTGCCTCAGTCCCCGGTGCTGAAGGTCCCCTCCCTGAGAAGACCACCCACAAACCTTGCAGAGACCATATCTCTCAACCTGCATGCTCTGTGGGGCCTCAACTGGAGGCACTGGCGGGTCACCTCCCCATGAAGGCTGGCACGCACCTTGTTACAATTGGTCCACTAACACAACACGGATCAAACACTAACAACAACAAAGAGAGTCTTTGCAGACCAATGGACTGAAGGAAAAAATGGCCAAGACACAACACCAAGGCACACACAACACACATAGGAGACATGCCTGAAGCACCAAGTTCTGGTAAACAGGGCACTGTAGGACCTCTTCTTCACAAGGCCATTACTTTCAAGAGCAGGAGACATAGCTGACCTTCCTAACACATCTAAACACAGAGACAAAAGGAAGAGACAGAAGAATATGTCCCAAATGAAAGAATAGGACAAAACGGGAGAGCCTGGGTGGCTCAGTTGGTTAAGTGTCTGACTTCAGCTTAGGTCATGATCTCACAGTTTGTGAGTTCGAGCCCCATGTCAGGCTCTGTGCTGACAGCTTGCTCAGAGCCTGGAGGCTGCTCTGGATTCTGTCTTCCTTTCTCTCTGCCCCTTCCCCGCTCACACTCTGTCTCTGTCTCTCTCAAAAATAAATAAATATTAAAAACAAACAAACCAAAAGAATAGGACAAAACCACAGCATGAAAACTAAGCAAAACAGATAAGTAATATGCCTGATAGAGAATTTAAAGCAATAATAATAAAGATACTCGCTAGATGTGAGAAAAGAGTGGAGGACGTGAGACCCTTAACAAAGAGATAAAAAAGAACTAATCAGAGATGAAGAACACAATAAATGAAACTAAAAATACACTTGATGGAATAAACAGCAGGCTAGAGAATGCAGAAGAATGAATTAGCAACCAGGAGGACAGAGTATTGGAAAGTAATCAACTGGGAACAGGTGAGAGAAAAAGAAATTATGCAAAACAAGAATAGACTTAAGGAACTCAACGACTCCATCAAGCATAATAACATTCACATAGGAGTCCTAGAAAAAGAGAAAAGGGGGCAATTTATTTGAAGAAATCACATTTGAAAATTTCCTGACTCTGGAGAAGGAAACATATCCAGATTCAGGAGGCACAGAGATGCCCAACAAAATCAACCCAAGAAGGTCCACAGCAAGACACAAAGTAATTAAGTGGCAAAAAATCATGACAAAAAGAGAATTTTAAAAGCAGCAAGAGAAAAGAAGATCATTGCATACAAATGGGACTTACAGGAGCCCCATAACGCTATCAGTGGATTTCTCAGCAGAAACTTTGCAGGCCACAAGGGAGTGGCAAGATATATGCACAGTGCTGAAAAGGGAAAATCTGCAGTTAAGAATACTCTATCCAGAGGCACCTGGGTAGCTCAGTCGGTTGAGCATCTGACTCTTGATTTCAGCTCAGGTCCTGATTCCAGGGTTGTGAGAGGATCCCTGTGTTGGGCTCTGAGCTGAGCATGGAGACTTCTTGAGATTCTCTCTTTCTCTTTCTCTCTCTCTCTCTCTCCCCCTGCTCCTCTCCCCCACTCATGTGCTCGCTCTCACTCTCTTTCTCTCAAATGAAAAAAATTAAAAAAGAATAAAAAAAGAATACTCTAACCAACAAGGCTATCATTCAGAATAGAGGGAGAGCTAAAGAGTTTCCCAGACAAACAAAAGCTAAAGGAGTTCATGACCACTAAACCAATCATACAAGAAATGTTAAAGGGGACTCTGAGTGGAAAGCAAAGACCATAAGTAAGAGTAAGAAAAGTAGGAAGCACGAAAGCAGTAAAAGGAAGTGTATCTGTTAAAGTCAGTTGAAGTACTCACAAAACAAAAGGATATAAAGATGACACTTATATCTAAAATGTGAGGTTGGGGGAAAGGAGCAAAGAATGGGTTCAACTTAAGTGACCATCAACTTAATATAGACAGCTATACACAGAAGATGTTATATACGAACCTAATGGTAACCACAAATCAAAAATCGGTAATAGATACACAAAGAATAAAGAAAACGGAGTCCAAGTATGTCAGTAAAGAAAGCCAGCAAACCATGAGAGAAGAGAACAAGAGAAAAACAATCAGAGAAGAGCTACAAAACAACCACCAACAAATAACAAAATGGCAATAAATACATACCTATCAATAATTACTTTGAATGCAAATGGACTAAACACTCTAGTCAAAAAACATAGGGTGACGAGATGGATTAAAAAAACAAGACCCATCTATATGCTACCTACAAGAGACTCATTTCAGACCTACCGACACATGCAGATAGAAAATGAGGGGATAGAGAAACATTTATCATGCAAATGATTGCCAAAAGAAAGCTGAGGTAGCAATACTTCTATCAGAAAAAAAAGACTTTAAAACAAAGACTGTAACAAGAGACAAAGAAAGACATCACATAATAATAAAAGGGACAATCCAACAAGAAGATATAACAATTATAAAAATTTATGCAGCCAACATGGGAGCTCCCAAACACATAGAATAGTTAATAACAAACATAAAGGAACTAACTGATGGTAAACAATAATATTGGGAACTTTAACATTCCACTTAAATCAACAGACAGATCATCCAAACACAAAATCAGCAAGGAAACAGTGGCTTTGAATGACACACTGGACCACCTGGATTTAACAGATATTTTCAGAACATTCCATCCTAAAACAGCAGAATACACATTCTTTTCAAATGCAGATGGAACATTCTCCAGAATAGATCACATATTAGGCCACAAAACTAAACCTTGACAAATTCAAAAAGATCGAAGTCACACCATGCATCTGTTCTGACCACCACACTATGAAACTAGAAATCAACCATAAGAAAAAAATCTAGAAAAAAACACAAATACATGGAGGTTAAATAACACAGTACGAAATAATGAATGAGTTAACTAAGAAATAAAAGGAGAAATCAAAAATTACATGGAGACAAATGAAAATGAAACACAACAGTCCGAAATCTTTGGGATGCAGCAAAAGCAATTCTAAGAGGGAGGTTTACAGCAATAGAGGACTACCTCAAGAATCAAGAAAAATCTCAAATAAACTACCTAACCTTACACCTAAAAGGAGACAGAAAAAGAACAACAAACAAAACCCAAACCCACCAAAAGGAAGGAAATAATAAAGATTAAGCCGAAATAAATGATATAGAGACTAAAAAGGAACAGATCAGTGAAACCAGGAGTTGGTATTTGGAAAGATCAACAAAATCAATTAACTTTTAGCTAGACTTATCAAAAAAAGAGAAAGATGACACAAATAGATAAAATCACAAATGAAAGAGGAGAAATAACTGATACCACAGAAATACAAAGGACTGTAAGAAAATCTATATGCCAACAAACTGGACAAACTATAAGAAATGTATAAACTCCTAGAAACATATAACCTACCAAAACTGAAGCAGGAAGAAATAGAAAATTTGAGCAGACCAATTGACAGCAGTGAAATTGAATCAGTAATCAAAACTTCCCCAATAAACAAAAGTCCAGGACCAGAAAGCTTCACAGATAAATTCTACCAAACATTTAAATAAGAGTTCATACCTACTCTCAAACTTTTCCAAAAAGTAGAAGAGGACGGAAAACTTCCAAATTCATTCTATGAGGCCAGCATTACCCTGATACCAAAACCAGATAAAGAAAACACCACGAAAGAAGAGAACTACATCCGCAAATCTCTGATGAACATAGATACAAAAATCTTCAACAAAATATGAGCAAACCAAATCCAACAATACATTAAAAATATCATTCACCAAGATCAAGAGGGATTTATTTCTGGGATGCAAAGGTAGTTCAATATTCATAAATCAATCAATGTGATACATCACGTCAATAAGAGAAAGGATAAAAACCATACGATCAATTCAATAGAAGCTGAAAAAATATTGGACAAAGTACATCATCCATTCATGATAAAAACTCTCAACAAGGTAGGTTTAGAGGGAACATAGCTCAATGTAATAAAGCCCATATATGAAAAACCCACAGCAAACATCATACTAAATGAGGAAAAACTGAGAGTTTTCCCCCTAAGATCAGGAACAAGACAAGGATGTTCACTTTCACCACTTTTATTCAACATAGTACTGGAAGTCCTAGATACAGTAATCAGACAACAAAAATAAATAAAAGTTGGTAAGGAAGAAGTGAAACTTTCACTTTTGCAGATGACCTGCTACCATACCCAGAAAAACTTAAAGACTCCACCAAAAACTACTAGAAGTGATAAATGAATTTAGTAAAGTTGCAAGATATAAAATCCATGTACAGAAATCCATTGCATTTCTATCCACTAATAATGAAGCAGCAGAAAGAGAAATAAACAAGCCCATTTACAACTGCACCAAAAACAATAAGGTACCTAGTAATAAACTTAACCAAAGACCTATACTCTGAAAACTATAAAACATTGATGAAAGAAACTGAAGACAACTCAATGAAATGGAAAGACATTCCATGCTCATGGATTTGTAGAACAAATATTGTTAAAATGTTTATACTACCCAAAGCAATCTACAGATTTAATGCAATCCCTATCAAAATACCAACAGCATTTTTCACAGAGCCAGAACAAACAATCCTGAAGTTTGTATGGAACCACAAAAGACCCTGAATAGCCAAAGCAATCTTGAAAAAGAAAAGCAAAGCTGGAGGCATCACAATTCTGACTTTAAGTTATATTATAAGGCTGTAGTAATCAAAACGGTATGGTATTAGCACAAAAATAGACACACAGATCAATGGAACAAATAAATCCAAAATTATATGGTCAATTAATCTTAATCAAAGGAGGCCAAGAATATGCAATGGGAAAAAGACAGTCTCTTCAACAAAAGGTGTTGGGAACACTGGATAGCAACATGCAAAAGAATGAAACTGCCACTGTCTTACACCACACACAAAAAATAAACTATGGATTAAGGACCTAAATTTGAGACCTGGAATCATAAAAAATCCTACAAGAAAACAGGCAGTGATTTCTCTGACATCGGCTGTAGCAACATTTTTCTAGATGTCTCCTGAGGCAAGGGAAACAAAAGCAAAAATAAACTATTGGGACTACATCAAAATAAGAGCTTCTGCACAGCAAAGGAAACAACCAACAAAACTTAAAGACAAACTACTGAATGGGAGAAGATATTTACAAATGACATATCTGATAAAAGGTTATATTCAAAATATGTAAAGAACTTATGAAACTCCACACCCAAAAAACAAATAATTCAATTAAATAACAGCCAGAAGACATGAACACACATTTCTCCAAGGAAGGCATACAGATGGCCAACAGACACATGAAAAGATGCTCAACATCACTCATCGTCAGGGAAATGCAAATCAAAACTTCACTGAGATATCACCTGTCAGAATGGCTACAATAAAAAACTCAAGAAACAACAAGTGTTGGTGAGGATGTGGAGAAAAAGGAACGCTTGTGCACTGTTGGTGGGAATGTGAGCTGGTGCAGCCACTCTAGAAAACAGTATGGAGGTTCCTCAAAAAATTAACAATAGAACTACCCTATGATCCAGTAATTACACTAGTGAGTATTTACCTTAAGAATAAGAAAACACTAATTTGAAGGGATATATGTACCCCTATGTTTATTGCAGCATTATTTATAATAGCCAAGTAATGGAAGCAGCCCAGGTATCCACTGATAGATGAATAAAGATCTACACTTTCAGTAGAATAAAATTCAGCCATAAAAAGAATGAAATCTTGCCATTTGCATCAATGTGGATGGATCTAGAGGGTATAATGCTAAGAGAAATGAGAAATAACAAATACCATATGATTTCACTCACATGTGGAATTTAAGAAACAAAATTAAAAAAGGGGGGAAAGGAGACAAACCAAAAACACAGACTCTTAACTACAGAGAACAGAGGCTTACCAGAGGGGAGCTGGGGGTGGGTATGGGGGAAATAGTTGCTGGGGATTAAGAGTAGACTTATCACGGTGAGCACAGAGTAACATATGGAAGCGGTGAATCACTACATTGTGCACCTGAAACTAATATAACCCTGTATGTTAACTACAGTGGAATTAAAATGAAAAAACAAACAAACTGATGTCTATTCTTCAAGTGTCAAGTACACACTGTACTTTGAAAATTAAGAATGTAAAATCAATAATTTTCTTATGATGATAATATTTTGGAAATATTGGGTTAAATAATGTACATTATTAAAGTTAATTTGAGGGGCACCTGAGTGGCTCAGTAGGTTCAGTGTCTGACTTCGGCTCAGGTCATGATCTCGCAGCTCATGAGTTGGAGCCCGGCATTGGGCTCTGTGCTGACAGCTCAGAACCTGGAGCCTTCTTCGGATTCTGTATCTCCCTCTCTCTCTCTCTCTTTGCCCTCCCCGCGCATGCTCTCCCTCCCTCTCTCTCTCTCTCTGTTTCAAAAACAAATAAATGTTAAAAAAATTTTTTTAAAGTGAAGTTAATTTGACCTGTTTCTTTTTCCTTTTTTTTTTTTTTAAATGAGGATACTAGAAAATGTAAAATTATGTACGTGGTTCACACTGTGTTTTTATGGGTAGTGCTGTCTGAGAGGCTAGGGATGATGCTTCAGGGGGCATGCGGGTTGTCATTCGGCTTGGGACTGAGTCTCCCTGCTCTGTAAAGGTACATGCAGTGAGTCTTCACATCGGAGCCCCTGGCAGAGGTCCCAGTGCCTCCGCCTATGGGGCTTCTGGGTGCAGATCAGGTGTGGTCTGGCTTTGCTCGTTGCCTGGGTGGAATCCAGTTTCATTGGATTTGCTCATCAATTACAGACTAGTTGTCTGCTTTCAGATTTCTAAAAGTTTATTGCTATTGACTTTTTATCTATTCCCTTTGCCTTGAGGATTTATACTTAAGAAATAATTTACTGTTGTTTCAGTGGGGTTTCAGAAGGGAACAGAGATAAAAATGCGTGTATCCAGTCCACCATCTTAAACTGGAAATCCTAAGTATTTTTTGATTCTCTTTCTTAATCCATCCTACTTTGTGTCCTCACTTCTTAGGAGGAAGATCCATCAAATATCTATTGGCTGACCCGACTTCTAGCCTCTCCCTATGCAAAGCTCTTTTTCAGGTTCCAACACACAAACAAAAATAAGTTCCTCAGCATGACAAAGAAGATTCCCCTAGAGCTGACCCTTTAGTACCTCCCTGCTGTATTGCTGCTACTTTCCACTCCAAATCTCACTGTCCATCAGCTCCCACATACAACATATTCTTCAGTGCCTCCGCTTCGCCCATTCTATTCCCTCTTCTCCTCCTCCTTTTGGCCAACTACTCTATTCCTGATAACACAGCTCACCAAACCTTCCCCAAACCTTGCCTTTGGTGGTCATGGGTGAGGGGATGGGGGCCAGACTGGGTGTCCTGTCTATTATAACAACAACACTAATGGCCAGCCCACACAGCACGAAGCAGGCACTCTTCTGGACCCTTTACACACCTGAGCCCACTAATACTTTGCAGTATGGCCTCATTTTCTATATGAGGAAAAGGAGGCACAAAGGTTCAGTGACTTTCCCAACTGACTCAGAGTTAGAAATTGAACACCAGAGTGGCTGCCTGTGTGTGTCACAGGTGCCCTATGCTTTCATCACAGCGGTAGCAGCTGACGTACGGGTCTGTCACCCCCACCACACTAGGAACTGCCTGAGGCCAGGGACCAGGTCATTTTATATCGCTGTATCAGAAATGTCTGGCACAGGGCCTGGCATCCAGTAGGTGCCTAATAAGGGCCTGGCATCCAGTAGGTGCTTAAAATATATCTGTTGAACAGACCTGCCATCCTCTTGTGATCTTCTATGGCCTCTCCTCATTTCCCTTGTGTGCATGCCACAGTCCTTGGTCGAGGTTTTCTGGCTTAGTCCCTTTTCATGCTGCTTATTTGGAAAACCATGATTATCAGTCCCTGTCAGTGTTGGAAGAGAAGGACCCATCAGAAGACATCTTCAGCAGCTTCCCAGGCATTTGCTTAAACACATTTTGTGTGCTTTTAGAATGGCAGTCACATTACTATCATTATTTTATTTATTTTTTTAAAAATAAATCCACTGGTTTAAATCATTGCAGAGGTTTAAATGATGCAGAAAATTCTAACGATGTTCCTTTGATGAAAAGATTTTATTTTTTCTTATACTTAGCATAATCTTCCTTTGAATTATTCCAGGAAATCTTAAAACCATAGTTTTATTTTTTCTCACTGTAATTTCTTTTGGGATGCCATGCCAGTGAACCATGAGAAGGAAGGAGCTCTTTGCGTGTGTAATGGAGATGGCTCCACAAGGGGCAGCCCGAGTGCAGAAAATGCCGGAAGCCAGTGGGCTGGGAAGCGGTGGGGGGAGGCAGGGGCAGAAGAGTCCCACTAGCCAGGGCATGAGACCAAGCCAGGTGAAAGTTGTCCTGGCCGGGAGAGTGGTTCCAGGGAGGCCAGATGTTGGCACCAGGAGGCCGTCTGGGTGGGCAGGTTCATCTGGGAGTGGTCTTAGCCTTAAGTAATGATGGTGGAATCAGAGTAGAGTGGTTCCAGAGTTCTCCTATTGGAAAGCTTTAAGGGGTGACAATTTGGCTGAAATAGGACTGAAAGTGCTTTCGCATAGCAATATATGCAGAACTAAGAAGAGTTCGATCGTCCATATGAAGGTATAGGGACACTGACGGACTTCCACTCTGATCACCCCATCTAAATAGCACCCTCTATTACTCCCATCCCATGAGCTACGGCTGTTTTCTTCTTAGCCCTTTGAATAAGTTACAGAAGAGATAAAGCCTCCCACTACTCCTTCCACGACAGCATACTGGCCAGTGCCACCAGGCAGGTGGCACTCCTGGAGGGGCAGGAAATGGACTAGTGCTTGCAGCCACGAGCTCTCGAGTCAGACAGGCCTCAGTTCAAGTCCTGATCCCGCCACATATTAGCTGTGACATATTTGTGTGACACTGAGGATTCTACTCTTGGCTTTTCAGTTCTCTCATCCATGAACTGCGGCCAACACCAACCTCTTAGGGTTGTTGGAAGGATTAAATGAGATTCTAGGGGTTGTTAGAAGGATTAAATGAGATTCTAGTTAAGCAACTGACTTTGGCTCAGGTCATGATCTCACGGTTTGTGAGTTTGAGTCCCCTGTCAGGTGAACATGAGCCCTGCACTGGGTGAGCATAAGCCCCACTTCTTTCTCTCCCTCTCTCTCTCCTTCTGCTCCTTGTGGGATTCCCTCTCTCTCCCCCTCTCTCTTACTGCCCTCACTCACTTGTGCCTGGTCTCTCTCTCAAAAATAAAATAATACAATACAATACAATACAATACAATACAATACAATACAACAAAACAAAACAAAACAAAATAAAATAAAATAAAATAAAATAAAATAAAATAAAATAAATGAGATTCTAATGCATGTAAAGCATTTAGCAAGGTGCCTGGCATATGGTAAATATTGATATGATACTAGATGCTATTACTAGTACTATTAGTGTCTTTTTATTATTACCCAGATGAAACGTCCATTCTCAGAGTTCAGGTAGTACCAGGGGGCCACGGGGAGCCTCAGGGACCAGAATCACTCCTGAGGTTGAGTGGCTGCAGGAACTTGGCAGCTGTTGAGGCTCAGGGTTGGCCTCAGGCCTGGGGGAAGACTGGCATACCTTGCAGGGAACAGGGCAGACTCCAGGGTGAGGGTTGGGAGACGCCCCTCAGGGACAATGGATGCAGGGGGCTGTGAACTGGGCTTGGAGAGCTCCTCCTCACGGCTCATCTGTCATATACACCTGAGGGCTGGGGCAAGACAGCTTACCTCCAGGCTGAGGATGGTGTAGCTACAGTTACTGATATCTACTCTGGTAGGATGGGATGGGCCCGGGGCTTGTAGTTTGGCTGCACCCAGCAGGGCCGCGGCGGTGGGAAACAGGCTGAGACCCTAGGAGCCCCTCCTTGGTACTGCAGACTCTGGCTGTTGAGCCGCCCCTCACCCCTGCCCCGTCTGCTCTTCCAGGTGACGGTGGCCTCCAGGTACGTGTTGGGGGAGGGGCAGTGTGCTCAGGATGTGTGGGGGGTTGGGCAGTGATCAGGTAGAGCTCAGCAACATCACTTCAGACACGCAGCCTGACATGGAGTCTGTGACCTCTGGGAAGCGGTGCACTATCAGAAGGAGAGCGACAGCTCAGGAAAGCCCCCCAAAGTGGCCACAAGGGCCAAGGTAGCAGGGCCCTGTGCAGGGGGGAGAGAGTAGGCCAGGCCTGCCCCTGAGTCTGATCCTCTGCCAGGCCGTCCCTCTAGGGGATGAGGCATCAGGCCTTCTGTCACTCTACCATGACTCTATGCTCCCTGAGCCACTTGCTGGCAATTTGGCTGTTTCCAGGGACACAGAGTCAAATCAGGCCCACACCCAGGCCACACAGCTCCCGCTGCAAATTAACACGATGACCACCAGCTTAGAGCGTTAGTCTGAATCGGCCTGAGTCTTTTTTGCTCTGGGACTGACAAAAATTCTGTTTCTAGGCCTATGATGAGGCCGAGGACCAGTCCCTGGACTGAGAGGTTTGCCAAAGTGGTAAATGCTGTCTTGGGAGGCTGTTGGGGAACTACCGGCATGCTTGGCCTAGGGAAGCCCCCCCCCCCCCCCCCCCGCCAACGCCTTCACGAGGTAGTGAAGGGCCAGTGCAGGATGGGCCACTGGAGCCTGTATTACTCCCTTTCCCCACACACCTCTCCCAACCCCCAGGGAATCACTATTTGTTAAAAGCCACATATGAGGTGTTAGCCTGGGAGTTAAAACTCTGAAAGTTAAGACGAACTATAATTCCCCATCTTTCTTATAACATCCTGGGTATTAGCTTGGGCAATGAAGTCAAAGAACCAAATGCTCCATTCCCTAGCTCCGTGCTTTAGGACTAGCCTACCAGACCAGCATGCCTCAGTGTCCAGATCAGGATCATCATGCTGCCTTCACTCAGGTGACATGAGAATTAAATGAGATGATGTACGTGTGACCGTCTAGTATAGAACCACAACCAGGTACCCAGAAAGAGCAAGATAAATGGTAGCCTATATTGTTGGCTAAATTCTGAATGTGCTCCCTGCATGGATGTAGAAAAAGTTTAGCAGATCTTTTGTATTATTCTCCTGGCAGGACTTTAGGCTGGTAGCCATGAAAAGATGCATGAAGGTGAATTCAGTCCTTGATTCTAAGATGTTGTCATTTGTAAGGTGCACCTTGTGTTTAGAATAGCCGTGTGTGTGTGTGTGTGTGTGTGTGTGTGTGTGTGTGAGAGAGAGAGAGAGAGAGAGAGAGAGAGAGAGATAATATATTGAATGTGAATATCTATTATAAGACATGTTCTGATTTCAGAAACATTAAGATACAGAAAATTGTGCATCTTAAATTAAGAAAATGCAATACTCCTCTTAATACCTTATCATGATTGAGGGCTTGCTATACAACAGGCACTGTGCTAAATTCTTTGCAGAAGTTACATCATCAAATCGTCATAGTGTCCCTACCTGAGTGGCACCATTAGGATCCTCACTTGACCAAAACAACAACAACAAAAAAAAACCAAAACAAATGAAGGCCAGAAAGTTTAAGTCACTTTTCCTAGACCATATAGCTGGCAAGTGCTAGAAGCAGAACTTATAACCACTGGCTGATGCCAACGTATTTGTTCTTAATCCTTCTGTGTTGTTGCCTTCCAGTTTAGGACACCAGCGTCAGTGCTGAAATGGACGTCCTTAGTCATATCCATTTCTCATGTTAGGGCACATATGGTTCCATTAATACATACATCACTTTTTATAAATTCTGGTTTAAATACAATATACTTTCTGGAAAGAACTTATTAACAATTCACACTTGAACGTGAATTCAAGTCTCTGAGTCTTATGATCTTACAGTGACGAGAGACCTTAAATTGCATCTAGCGTTGCTTCCCACCGAGGTCAGAATCCTCTGAACAGTGACTCTACCATGGCCACCTGACTGTCCTTTAACACCTCCCATGGCAGGGAGCTCACCATCTACTACTTCTCTATACTCACCGAGCACTAATTGCTAGATTATGTTGACCTGAAATCTGCCTCTCTGTAGCTCACCATCAGCAATCTTCACTCTTCTCTCTGAAGCGAGTATAAAATAAAGCTACTTCCTCCATCCTATGACAGCATTTCAGATATGCATGAGCTCTCACATCCCTTCGCTTTTCTGTGCAGAATGCCCCATTTTCTTGACATATTCCGATAGGACTAGGTTTGGACTCTCTCACATCTCAGCCACCTGAGTGTCTGTACGTACTCCAATTTAAAAAATATAGCACTGAACATATGTCACCAGGTAGGGTCCTTCTGCTGGGGCATTTGAAACTCAACCCTGACTTCTCCCTGCTGGAGTAGGGTTTGGAAAGAAATTTTAGAGACTGACTTCTAGTTGGGAGAGGTATTTATGAACCAAGTGCCATGTATGCATAACCACCCCATGACTCATTTTGTAGGAATTTTTAACCCGATGGGGACAATCTACGTGTCACTCTGGTCCTCCTTGTTAGATAGACCAAGTTTATCCAGGGTGGGCAACACGTCCAATCATCCCTGGGTTCCTCCTACATGCCTACTGCATCCATCTGCCCCCCTTTGCTGCCAATAAATGCAGTTGATTGATGGACTCACTGGGGCCTAAGAAGTCATTTTCCACTCTGTTGCATTTCAGAGTCCAGCTGTGTCCGCTGGAACCAGCTCTCCAGCTCACCCATTTCCTCCGTGAACATGGACTTAGACCCCATAGCTTGCTCATGCATCACAATAGAGTGAATTTCACTTTGGAGCATCACTCGCTTTTACCCCCCAACTGACAGGGAATCCAGAATCCTACATGGAATTGCACATCCCAATCTGCAAAGAGCCCTGGGCACCAGCCCTCCCTGTCCTCCACGTTCCCCTTCTTGTATTTATCTGCTAAAGCGCCTGGTAATGAAAATCTCCCAGGCATAGGCATATTCCTAGGCTGAAGTGTGTGCAGAGGGGGCAATGTATCAAACAGATGGTTCCAATTGCATCTTCATCAAGCCTCTTGCCACTGCTGTAGCTCCTGGCCCGTCCCTCTTCCCCCCTCCTCCTCCCTGATGTTGCCTATAAATCAAGCGTCTCTTTTTAAAATTGTAATCACCCAAATAAGGCGGTGATTTATAAGGAATTCTGAAATACCAAATAATCAGGCAAACACTTCAATTTAATGGCAGCAATAAGTCAAGTGCCTCCACGCTCATCTCGGGAGGAAGAAGCACATAGGTCCTGGTTGTTTCGAAATGACAAATGCTCTTTTGTGAGTTGTAACAAATCAATTATCCACATGTTGAAAACTGAGCAACTTCGTTTTAAGATATACTTTTATGGGTACATTAAAAGAAAGATGTCTTAGGGAAGGAGGGTACCAGAGCCCTTTAGTTATTTTTTTGGCAACAGAAAATTGGGGAGATAATAGCTCCAAGGAGAAAGCTGTCTGAAGTGACATCAATCAGAGATGCAGGCGCCCCGTGCCTACGGAAGGTGCACACAGAATGCGCAGGGTCTGGTTTCCAGCCAATCTAAGCAGGTAACAAGGAACCTGCTTCCACCTGCAGTGACATTTTCAATCGAACTAGCTGGCTCCCCAAAGAGCCCTGTGGGGGCATTCAATCCTCAAGCTCTCCTTGGGCACATTTGTCTGATTTGTATTTCTCATTTCAAGGAGAGTTTCTTCTCTTTCCGTTAAGAAAGAAGTCACGCCTCAGCAGCTGGCCCTGAGATTGGAAGCTGTGTTATCTCATTCTGTATGGCCCCATCTGTTGGGGCCGCCCAGAAAGGCTTGCACCCTTTCCCGCATTCTATTTTCCTCTCCTCCCACCTAGCATTCATTTGCCACACAATGAAATACAAGAGCATCTGCTGTAACCTCTCCTGTCAAAGCAGGCGGGCTCAAAGCCATCCCCAGCCTTCTCCCAGCTGGCAGGTTTATCAGTTTCAAAGGCCTTGAGAAGGTCATGCCATCACAGTTCCAAATGTCACGGTTGTCCCAGGGCATCAGGCTTTAGCCATGTCTGGTACAGTGGGTGCTGTTGCATCTCCCTGCAAAGGAGATGTTGACAAACTGGAACCTGTCCTGGGGGTGGGTGAGCAGAGGATAACTGGTTTGGCCACTGGCCCAGGAAGAATGGATGCTTTGAGTTGGGAAGACTCATTGTGTGCAGGTCCATGCATGACTAAGTCTGGAAGTGAGCACCCCACCCCGTCCATTGCTGAGCGTGTTTATACACAGGGGCATTCTGTGGTAGGTAGCAGGTGACCAGGGTGGGCCCTTCAGGCTTTGCATCTCAGGCTGCATGACCCCATCCCTCTAAGTGGTGCTGAAGCCTTTGCTGGCAGGCGGCCTGCAATGTAGCAGCTGTTTTGGTATCAGACGTTCTGTGCCCCTGTGCAGGCCTGCTCTCTGCCACTTCTGCCCTAACCTAGCCCCTCTGCTTGGCTTCTCTCAGCAGACTTCCCTTCCACCTTCTTCCCTTCTTCCTTAAATCCTTCTTTGTCTCGATAACTTTCTTTCCTTTGTATTCCATCCCCACCATTTTCCCAATTCTCAGCCTGCCTGGTTTGCGTGCTTTGTGGAAAACTGTATTACAATCCATTCATGGTTCACTCATTCAGCAATTATCTTGAATGCTTTCTATGTGTAAAATAAACACATATATGTGATGGGCCATTTTATGCCAAGTTGACTGGGCCAAGGGTTGTCCTGATAGCTGGTAAAACATTATTTCTGGGTGTGTCTGTGAGGGAGTTTCTGGAAGAGATCAACATTTGAATCAATAGACTGACTAAAGAAGATAGCTCTCACCAGTGGGGGTGGGTACCATCCAATCTGCTGGGGGCCTGAACAGAATAAGAAGGCGGAAGAAGGATGAATTTGCTCTTTGCTGGAGCTGGGATGTCAATCTTTCCTGCCCTTGAACATCATTACTCCTGGTTCTCGGGCCTTCAGACTTGGACAGGTAAACCACTGCTCTCACCTGTCCACCCCCCATTCCTGGGGCTTTGAACTTGGACTGAATTATACCACCAGCTTTCCTGATTCTCTAGTTTGCAGAGAGCAGAGCATGGGACTTCTCAACCTCCATAATCCTGTGAACCAATTCCTATAATCAATCAATCACTCAATCTCTCTCTCTCTCTCTCTCTTTCTCTTACATATACATCTATACATATATGCATGTATATATGTATTTGTACACACATGCATATATGTATGTATATGTATATACATGATCTGGAGGACCCTGGCTAATACAACATATAAATAATTCCCCTTTGTGAAGGCAAAAGCAAGTGTTATTAGAGAAAACCATGAGGAAGACCTGCCTTAGATTGGACAGGTGGGGAACACTTCTCTGAAGAAGGGATGTTTGGATTCAGACCTGAAAAATGAGGAGTCATCCAGATTAAGAGCAGGGGCCAGAGTGATCCAGTAAGGGAATAGAATGTACAAAGGCAGAAAATAACTTGGAGTGTTCCAGAAGCTGAAAGAAGAAACATTCGGTCTGTATTATTAATATTATTATTATAATCAGGGCACCTGGGTGGTTAAGCATCCAACTTAGGCTCAGGACATGATCTCACAGTTCATGGGTTCAAGCCCTGCGTCAGGCTCTGGGCTGACAGCTTGGAGCCTGGAGCCTGCTTCGGATTCTGTGTCTCCGTCTCTCTCTGCCCCTCCCCTGCTCACACTTTCTCTCTTAAAAATAAATAAACATTAAAAAATTTTTTAATGAAAAAATATTATGATCTGTCACAGCATGAATGCACACCAGGACCCTTCCCACCTTGGGGTCTTTAAGCTGCTATTTTCTCTGCCTGGGAAGTTCTTGCTCAGAGGATCACATGCCTGGTTCCTCCCCATTGTTCTTATCTCTGCTTAGTTGTCCCCTCCTCCAAGAGACCTTCTCTCACCACACATTCACACCCATTCTCCCTTATCCAACCTCGTGTGTGTGTGTGTGTGTGTGTGCACTGAATAAAACTCTATTATTTATTTGATTACTTCCTGATAGATGATCTTCCATTAGAATGGAAACTCCACAAATGCAAATCCTATACTAATAAGCTGTCATATTCTTAGCACCAGGCAAACAACAGGCACTTAATAAATGTTTTGTGAATTAATGGATGATGAGTGATAGGCTGGAGAAACAGAACATTTGTAAAGAAATGCGATTCCATAATAATCAAGCACCACAGAACAAATGCTGAAAGCAAGAGGGAGGATGTGTCAGGGACCCACGCCAGGACATTATTAAAGAGGTAGGAAGATGTGTAATGAGCGTATTTATTATGTGAGCGTAAAGGCCAGTACTTAAGCTCCTTGCTCTTCAGTCGGCTAACACTTCTGCTGTTTGCATTATGAATTTGCTTAGCAACTCCTTTATGATAAATAAATACAGACACATTTCTGTAACAGGCATTCTTAATAATTAAGCTGCTGCCAAGCCCCCAGTGAGTGCAATGCTTGTCGCTGGTTACAACAAATGCTCTGCAGTGAAAGCCTCTGACCTACAAATGTGGGCACCCTTTCCACGGCTGTGCCCTTCCAAGGGATCATGTCTGGTTGTTTAATGTTTGCACAGCCATGAGGGGATGAAAAGGCAAGCCATGAGGGGATGAAAAGGCAAGCTGACCTACACTTAGGTTATTCACAGCTCTTTCTTGAGCCTTTAAGTAGCAGTCACTCGTGAATTCCTTTTCACTTTTTCCACCATGATATTCCGGTGGCTGTTTATACAACACAGTCCCATTGTCAAATCCTAACACAGAACAGAACAACAACAAAAAGATCCAAGTACTTGGAGAATAAAACAGGTTGGAAGGCAGAATGGCTTGCTGGGTGAACGCTTAGATGTCGGGACTGAGGGAGAAACAGGAATCAGGATGATTCTTGATTTGCAGCATAGGTAAATCTGGTGGATGTTTGTTTCAGTCAGATACAATCAGAAAAGCAGAATCACTAGGAGACTGATCTCTTTCTATCAATTGATCTATCATCTACCTACCGACACATATGCATAGAGATATAGCCATGTGTACAGATTTATTATAGGGGTTTGACACACAAGGTGGGAGCTGGGTCAACAGTTGTGTCCGGGAGTTACTTACTTTGGTGTCTGTAGGGCAAGCGGTCAGGAAAGGAAGATAGATGTGACATGGGAATGCAAGACAAAAGGGAATCTGCAGGCATGAGCTGGAACCCACAAGACTGGCTAGACCCTGTATTGCTCTGTCGCCGTCTTTAAGTGTTCATTGCAGGGGAAGCTGATTTCCTTCATCACGGAGCTCACACGCACCTGGCCCAGCAGTGTGCGATGAAGGGAGCGTTCCAGCGGGAGCTGGAGGAGCTGTCTGCCTGGCTTTTGCTCACACGGGTGAGGAGGGCTAGTGGATAAGCGGTAACAGCACCTGCTACCCTGCAGCAGCTGAGAGTAAAACAAAAATTGTCTCTGCTTCCCTTCCGTCTTCCAAGGCTCACACAAAATGTCTTTTGTGGCCAATGTTAACCCAGGACTATGCGGGGAAGGGATTTATGGAGAACAGAGGTTCAGCCTTGCCAAATGGACAAATCCCCTACAGTGGGGACTGACAAATCCCCATGCAAGGCAAGGGAAGTCATGGCCATGGATGAGATGAGTCAGGGATTGTGTCGAGCCAGAAAGTATCATTCTAGGGATAGGCACGGGGTAGGAACCTCCCATGGAGAAGGAGAAGGAGAAATCTGTGGGGTAGGGGAGAGCTGGTGGGAGGCAGGGCTGAATTTCTGGGTCTAATGCTTGCATAATGAGAGTATGTGTCCATAAAAAATAACGGAGACCATGGGATGATGATAGCCAGGCACATGGTGAATTTAACAGTACCTATGGCACTGACCAATCAGATTGGGTGCTGGGCCGTGGGGAGTTCCAGGGACCCTGAGGGAAAGCCATCCCACCACCATGTGATGGTGATGGTGGTGGTGGTTGCACTGGGTGGCCAGGGACTTGGGGAAGCAGGTATTCACCATTCACTGTGGGTGACACTGTGGGTGTCAAAACATTTCTGTGTTTTGACAACTATTGTGCCGTCTTGGTGTATATCCTCCAAATATCAGCTCTACTAGTACCGAGCATGAATCGAGTACCTATTATGTACCAGGTACTCAGCCGGGCACCATGAGTCTGTGCGATGGTGGTGTTACCTCTGAGTGCATTGCCCCTCCCTGACTGGCTCTGGGAGAAATCAGAGTCTGAGATCCCAGCAGACCAAATTGTCAGGCTTATTGTCACCAATCTCTGCTGCCATGGTGTGCACCACGTTTGCGGGAGGATGTATTTTGGGGAGGTTTTATAGGCCTTTTCCATGTGGGGGAGAACAATTTAAATGCACAGCAGCTGCTAATGAGTGCCAGGCTGCTAATTAGAGCAGTCTGGAGGGGAGCAGCTGTCCTGCACAGTGGTGGTTTAGAATGACAAAGGGGGCTGCAGCTAGCTGTAGGAGTCCTGGGGGCTGCCTCTGTGGGGCAAATTCTGAACTAACAGAATCCAGGAAGACTCGTGGAGCTTTAACCTCGGAAGTTCTCGGCTTGGATGATTTGATGTGATTGTCCACCCAGATCAAACACCAGAGGATTTCCACGGTGCTCTCTTGGTTGGTGGTTTATGGGTACAGTGTTGGAGACAACGCCTGAAAGGACTATACTCAAAGTAACCCAGAGGTTACTCACTTTCGCTTCATCCTCTCCCTGGCAGCATGAAAAGTATTCTTCTCCACCTGACTTCTGCCTTCTGAGAGTATCTCAAATGATCTGGGCATCTGTGTTAATACTACCAGATTGACCAAGGAACATATATCCCATTCCCAAGTTGTCTGTTTCCATTTAGCTCGGCATTAGTTGAGGCCAAGGTGAACAGGTTCAATTCACATAGGAGCCAGGCAGCCCCAATTGGCCACAAACGTGTCTATAATGGTGGGCCACCAGCAGTGCGTGCCTTTGGTCTCTGAGGAGCTGGCAAAGAGGAGAGCAGTTCATTGGCCCTTTCACCTCAGCCACTAGGGGGCAGCACAAAACACAGGCTTTATTAACAGTGGGTCAGTGGGCGCCACTTTGATTTATGGAGCTTATCTTTTGGCTATACCTGCTCAGTCAATATGTTCCTTCCTTGGATATTGTTTCCTACATAATGAAGAAAATCAACAAATGGTGGCAAATTGGATCTAGAGTTGGCAACTTTCAAAAAGTGTATTGATTATTTCAAAGACTTAAATTTGCTACATGCGTTCCTTACCAGTAAGAAGCAGTGTCCCCTTATTCATTTGTTATGAAATCCCAGGCTCTGGAGCTGGAAGTGACAAGGGAATTCCAGGCAGAGACAATGACACTCACAAAGGTATGGAAGCTGGAGTTTGGCAACAGCCATGGATAGGGTTAACTGGGGGCAGTGAAGTATAAGAAAAGCTCTCATTTTTATTTTAACAGCTTAAAAAAAAAGGGTGCCTCGGTGGCTCAGTCAGTTAAGCATCTGACTCTTAATTTCAGCTCGGGTCATGATCTCACAGTTTGTGAGATCGAGGCCTGCCATGGGTTCTGTGCTGACAGCAAGGAGCTGCTTGGGATTCTCTCTGTCTCTCTCTCTGCCTCTCCCCTGTGTGTGCTCTCTCTCTCTCTCAAAATAAATAAAAAAAGAAAGAAAAGAAAAGAAAAAGACTGATAGCTACTCTTTCAAACTCCAGACATTGTAAACTGGAGTTTTAGTTTCATCAACAATGGGGTTTAGGCAAAGAAAAGCAGAAAAAAAAATTTAATTCATTTCATGTTTAATTACATCTGAAGTTACTACTAATAATTACCCATTTCCCAACTTAGTTGTGTTTATGACTTCCCATGATTATCTAAACTAGTTTCACAATTCTTGATGTTTGTATGTAAACATTAAAGGTTTGCAGTTCAGATGGGCAGAAACAGGCATGTCAAAACAATTTGAGAGAAAGATAGTCCTTATCTCTTTTTATAGAATGGCAGCTGAGAAATCAAGTGGGATATAATCTAGTTTAGTTTTACTGGGGACCTTGTCTCAATCTGATTTGTAAGCAAATAGATTCTTTAACTGCCTAGGTTGTAAATAATCTTTATCCTCCAGCTTCTTTTATCAGCCAAGAAAAGCAATTTACAGCATAATGCCTGGATAAACAAAAGCACTTCTAGGTCCAAGTGATTTTTGTCAGTTTCCCTTTAATTATAGCTGATTCCCTTCTTAAAAGGTGATTCATTTCTCATCTCAGATTTTTCTTTCTTGAAGAGGGGGACTTACATGATTCTGTTTTTGCGAGATTAGTATACTTCCTCAACATCCAAATGTGAAATGTTCTTCCATCGCTTATAGGGTAAAGCTTACAAAGGTAAAACCTGAAAGGCCCTCCTCTGGTTTTGCCTCCTGCTGCTCCGTGCCCCCCTCCCCGCACCACCCCCCCCCCCACCACCAGTCCGGTGCCTTCTGCATCCCTGCCCTGCTGAACTTCAAGCACCATATTCCTTCTCACCACTGAACTGGGGTACGTGTGCTTTCCTCTGCCTGGAATATTCTTCTGTGCTACCTTCCTTCACCAGCCACTACCAGCCAACTTTTGTCCCAGATGACATATCCCCTCCTCGGGGAATTTGCTCTGACCACCTTCCCCATACATTCTAGTAGCCCATGCTTATATTGCAGTATTTTGCTCACTTGCAATCATCTAATTATCGATTCTAATTTATTCAAGTTTTGTCTTCTTTGCCAGACTATAAGTTCCTTGGGGACAGGGGCCATATCTATTAGTTTACCACTATACCTTCCTCACATTGTATCCACAGTGATTGGATGCACTCAGTTAATAGGTGTTAGCTGATGGGCAAAAATACAACTCTTAAGTAAAACAGCTAAGTGTATTAAAGTAAAAGAATACACATTTTTAAATATTAACACTGTACATTAAAAAAATTTTTTCTAATGCTTATTTTTTATTTTTAGGGGCAGGGAGGGGCAGAGAGAGAGGGAGACACAGAACACGAAGCAGGCTCCAGGCTCTGAGCTGTCAGCACAGATTCTGACTTGGAGCTTGAATCCACAAACTGTGAGATCACGACCTGAGCCGAAGTCAGACACCTAACTGACTGAGCCACCCAGGCGCCCCTAACCTTGTACACTTAAAAAATATTGACAAAGCAAGATTTGATTCAATAAACTCTAGACACATTCTAGTATCCTTTTCATTGATCTTTAACTGCTACTCATCATGAAAACATTTCTTACTGATTTATCCTGGAATTGTTATCCTAAAGTCAGAAGCATCCTCAGGACAACGTTTTCTCTGTGACTTCAGCTCAGTGATTTCAAGACAGTTTGACAACAGATGCCCTTCCGTCTTAGACTCGTTGGTGGCATTTTCTGCCTCAGTCATAAGGAGTTTATCGCTTGCTCATGGATTGAAATCAGAGTGGCCCTCACTGCCTTCCTCACCTCCAGCTAGGAAAAACCTCCGCTATGAATAAATGACACCAACAAAGAGGTTCCTCGAGTCACAGGAAAGAGAGTTTTTTTTCTTCCTCACAGTCAGCTTTTAGAAGCAGAGTGAAATGATTTTTCCTTGATTTTGCCATAGCTGAGTGATCCTTGCCTGCTCAAACCACAATTAACCTGTCACTTTCAACCTTCCATGCAATACAAGCATGGGCTGCTAGAATGTATGGGGAAGGTGGTCAGAGCAAATTCCCCAAGGAGGGGACATTTCATCTGAGACCAAAGTTCGCTGGCAGTAGCTGGTGAAGGAAGGTAGCACAGAAGAACTTACCATCTGGTTAGGCACAGAAAGGTAAAAAGCAACTCGAGGCAGGATATGCTCAGGGATGTATGAATATGTTAGGGACTAAGTCCTGGAATTTGGGGGTAGGGGTGATTTCTAAGAAGCTTATGTTGATCTCTAAGGAGAAGACTTTGAAGCTTTTACCCCAATTTTCATGTAATTGACTTTTATCGCATTCATGTCTCAGACCCAAAGTTACCTCCCCAGAGCAGCCTTCCCTGACCACCCTGTGCCATTCTTTGTCCCTTTACCATGCTTTATTTTCCATATTCCCCACTACAATGTAAGTTCCTAGAGCAGAGGGTCTGTGTTTTGATCATCACTGGATCCCCAGCACCTAGAAGGGTCCTTAGCCCATAGTAGGCACTCATTAGTGTTTGTTGAATGGATGGAAGGGGGTTGGGGGCTGAATGTATTTGGAAGATGGAAATCCAGGTGACAGAAATGGCATGAGCAAAGGAATGAGGCTGGCTGAAAGCAGGCCATACTGATGGGAGGGAGTGGTTCATGTGAGTGAACAATGGGAGAGTGAGTGGTTGTTTATGAGGTAGGATGGGGCTAGATCATTGAAAACTTTAAACAGCCAGCTGCAGAGTTGCTAGAATTGCAGGATGTGTGGGCTGGGCCTGGCCCAGGCTTGTGCCAGTGAGAATGAGAAGGTGAGGAGATGTTATATAGAAGCCATCGGCAGGCTGTGGTGAATGACAGGATGGGGAAAAAGGGAGCATCCAAAGAAGTGGTCCAGCTGTGGAACCTCCAAGAATGTCGGTGCTTCTGACAGTATCAGCAAAGTCAGAGTAGAAACCGATTTTGGAGGCAGGCAGGTGGGCTCTGTGTGAGCTAGGTGCAGCTGAGGGAACGGCAGGACATCCCAGAGAGGCCCACTGCCCTAGGCGCTGCCACATGGATGCTCCCAGAAGAGGCGAGGGCCTGTTTCCAGCCTGCCCTGAGAGCTGACTCATGAAGCCGCTGGTTCCCACTACACTCTCTCAACAGCGCCACAGGTACAGCAACCACGGGTTCACCTGGGCCTCGCCCCTGCCCCAACTACATTCTGTTTAAAGTCCTCTTGCTCAGTTCTTGTGCAAACCCTCCTCCCATCCCGATGAGGTACATGTCATGCCTAGCTAAGAGCTGATAGCCAGGCATACCAGGCCTTGACCCCATCCTTGTCATCAATCCAAGGTGTGACCAGCTGCTCACCACCCAGGTCTTGTCTTTCCCACAGTGCCGACCATCTAGGGAAATAACGTTTTGTGCCCTTACCTCTGTCTGGATAAATGCCAGTACTCATTTAGACGGACAGAGAATTCCCTTCAAGAACCAGATCAAAGTGTAAGCACTGAAAAGTACAAGTTGTCAGGGCACCTGAGTGGCTTATGTTGGTAAAGTGTCCAACTCTTGATTTTGGCTCAGATCGTGATCTCATGGTTTGTGGGATCAAGCCCTGCGTAGGGCTCTGTTCTGACAGCATGGAGCCTGCTTAAGATTCTCTCTCTCCCTCTCTCTCTGCCCCTTCCCCACTCTTGCATGCTCTCTCAAGATAAACATTAAAACATTTAAAAAAAAAAAAAAAAAGGAAAGCACAAGGTACCTTTAGACCCATTACCTTTATGCCAATGTCCTGTCTTGGTCATCATCTCCTTCCCTCTGTAGCAGCTCACCCAGGACTCGTCTCTAGGGTTTCCCCCACTTCCTCCCTTTTATAAGAGTCTCTGTTTAGAGAGTGATCCTATGGGCAAAGGATGGTTTTTAGAGGAAGACAGACTTGGATTATATCTAGGGTCTACTACCATCAATTGGGGGACCTTGGACAATGTACTTAATCTCTCTGAGCCTCATTTCCTCATCTGTCAAATGCAGAAAATGCCATCTCAAAGGACTGGTACGAGCACTGACCAAGCATCAGTCAATGATCTTCATCACAGAGTGCTGAACACAGTGCCAGACACCCGTGGGGACGTTCCAGAAAAGTTCATTTCTCTTGTGTGTTTCCTTCTTCTGGGAAAGGATTTGGCTGAGTATGGTCTAATTCGTACTAAGGTGTTAATAGCTGAAAAAGCTGAACATTCTTGTACCCTAAGGAAGAGATCATGGTGAGATTTTAGGCACAATCAAGAATCTCTAAAACTTGTAAGAGCTGGACAGCTATGGGGCAGCCTCCAAGGCCCCTCAGACTCCTATACAGTGGCACCAGCACACTTGGCCATTCCAGGGACACTTTTCTTTTTTTTTCCCTTTTAGGCAAACTATGGACACATACCTCTCTTTTCTTTTTTCCCTGACAAAGCCATAAATGATCTGAGTAGTATTCTCATAGCATGGCCCTCCATTTTACCTGAGATGCTTTTTAAATGTACACATCATCAAGCTTCATCTAAAACCCACTGAATCTGGCTCTCTCTGAGGGTGGGATTTGGGAATCTGCTTTGTAAGTAATCTCCCCATTGATCCACTTATATCCTTGTGCCCGAGAACCACTGGTCTAGAACCTTAAAGGGGATAGTTTTATTGAGGTTCCAGAGCAAATAAAGCAAATAAATGAATGTAAAGTGAGTAAAAGTGACCGAGTTTAGGGCTTTGGCTGCCTTAGGATTCTCAACAGAGATACCTGCATGTCCAGATGGGGTCCATCTGGCTGGGAAGACCTTCCCTCCTCTCAGATCCTCAGCTGGATCTTCAGCTTTTTCCACCTTGATTCCAGGCACCTCTAAAACTCCAGTTTGGGCTGACCCTGTGGATCCTGTCCCAGATGGATTCCCCTGCTGGAGGCAGGAACCTCTCTATCTGGCCTCCAAAGATGTGGCCTACTTCATGGTCTCATGAGACTGGACCCAGGCCTCCACCTTGATGATGCGGCTTTTGGTCCATAATCTTTCCTTCTTCTAAGCACTTTGCATCTTTTCCTTCTCCCTCATTTCTCTATCTAGATCACAAATGTGCTAACATGTGCAACTGTGCATGCACATGTGCACATGTACACGCACGCACGCACACACACGCACCAATCCCATTATCCACAGGGTGCAAAGCCTCCGTAATTGAATGAGACCAATGCCTGGCATAAAGTAGGTGCCTAATAAATGCCAGTTCTCTTCCTCTGACCCCTCTCTCTCTTCCAGCTGCTCCATTCTGTGGTAGACTGTCCGGAAAAATGGGAGGGAGTTCGAGAGGGGATATGTTATGACTACATTCCAAAATCTGATCAGCGCGTGGGGCTGGCTGCTGGGTTTCCATGCCTGCATACCAATGAAGCTGCATCTGGAGAAGAATAGTTTGTGACCATAAACCATGACCTTCATTATCCACGGAGGCGGCCAGCAGTGGCAGTCCCTGTAGAAATCGTTCCCATCCCAATTGCGAGGGTGGCAGAGGCGACAAGACTATGCCATTCGTCTCAGCAGCGCTAACAAATGTTTTCTATAGTGCTGTGCAAAATACACTCTTCCGCTATTCTTTCTGGCTGGGATGGGCTTTTTTTTCCAATTAAAAATTAAAATAGCTGCTGAATTTATATTCATTTCTTGGGTTTGCAATTCACGCTCCATTTCTCATAAGCAGACTGCATTATCATGGAGCTCATCTGCTTATATCACCTCTTGGAAACAACCTCTTAAATCTCTGCTTGGTTAAAGATGGTTCCCTTGTGACAGAGTACCAAAGGGCAGAGACACACGGAATCAAGTCAACAGAGAATGACACAAGGCCATGCAGCCTGACCCCTTCCCAGGAAAGAATTCCCCCCAGAGCCACCCCCATGGGTCATCTTGCCTCTTCCTCAACAGCTTTAGGGTTGGGAGTCACAAGGGTGGCAACTTGAACACTTTGAAAGTCCTTCCTTATAAGTAACTACAATTTGCATCCCCGTGATCTTCACTCCCTGTTCTTAGTTTTGCCCTTTGGGCCATATGAATAAAATCCTCTGCAAGAGAATTCTTTGAACACATGAAGACAATTCTCTTGCCCTGTTATGGGCTGAATGGTGTCATCCAAAGAAAGGTATTGAAGTCTAATCCCCAGTATTCAGAATGTGACCTTAATTGGAAATACAGTTGCCGTGGATGTAATTAGTTAAAATGAGGTCCTACAAGAGTAGGGTGGGCCTTAATCAAATATCACTGGTGTCCTTGTAAGACACACAGACACATAAAAGGAGAACACCACATGAAGACGGAGGCAGAGATTGGAATGAGGCAGCCATAAGCTGGGGAATGCCGGGTGTGGGGGCAGCACACCAGAAGCTGGTAAAGACAGAAAAGGCTCCTCCCTAGAGACTTCAGAGGGAGCACGGTGCTGTGAACACCTTGATTTTGGACTCTGGACTCTAAAACAGTGTGAGAATAGATTTCTGTTGGGTTAAGCCACCTAGTTTGTGGTATTTTGTTATGGCAGCCTTAGAGAACTCCTCTACCCTCTGAGACTGAACACACCCAGTTCCTTCCATTGTTTCTCATGTCATATGATCTCCATCCTTTCCCACACCTTGCTCCACTGATCATATTTCTTGTTTTAAGCCAATTACTCTCAAGGTGGTCTGAGTAGCCCATCTTGTACTGAGACCATGGCCTTCCACATTTCTGGATTCTGTGCCTCAGAGCACAGTGGCTTTCTTGGCACCTTTTTTTTTTTTTTTTTAGCATTTCAAATTCCTACTGAGTATATGGTCAACTAAGACCCATGATTCTTCTCCAGGTGAACTGCTGCTAACTCTTGTCTCTCAACTGGTATGACAGTTTTGTTAAAATCTCTTATAATATTGATGATTGCTCTGTCTTCTTCAGATATTTTAAATCTTGAGTCAATTCACCGATGCATTCAATTCTTCCCAGCTCCATTCTTGTTTTATCTATTTCCCCCAGAAATCCCTTTGCGTTTTCACTCAATTATTAATCATATTAAGCTGAGGACAGAGAACTCTGACATTCCATCAGAGGCTTCTCTGCAGACTTGCTGTGAATCCATACATTTGCTCACTCAGTAAATATTTACCGAGTTCCTAGTGCATGCCAGATATTATTCTAGGCACTGAGGATTTGGTGATGAAGAAGACAAATCTTAGTTTTCATGGAGCTTCAATTTCCATCCTTCTACTTTTAGGGATATATCTGACCATTCGTGGAATGTATTGATATCTGGGTTCCAGCAGATCCTATTTTTAAAATGTCAGTTTCAAACCTCCTAAGCCAGGGTCATGGAGAAATACTATTCCTGAATGGAGGATCAAATGTCGTTCTTTCCAGCAAGCAAGAAATTTTTGCTTGTTCTTCTTTGTGACCAGGAGTTTCTGTCTCATTTTGCCACTTTTCTCTCCTTCAGACCTGCTAACGGGTAGAGCAGCATAGGGTTTGGATGGGAGGTATGGGGAAGGGCTGAGCTCCAAATAGGCAAGTGGAGACAGGAATTGGGAAAGAACCAAGTGCCCTGACTTTGGATCCTGAAGACAGGAAGCAAGACCAGACAGAGATTTGTGCAATGGAGAAAATCGGAGTAGGGAGAGAATGCAGAGTCAGGGTCAATGAGGAAGAGTAAAGGAAGGAGGTGGTATCTAGCTTGAAGAAGGGAAGACTTGGAGGATATGGGACCTGTATCCAGATATTATGCATTTCTTTCCCTAACATCTGACCAGTTGCAAAGCAAGAGAATAGGAGTGTGCTGGTTGTGTTGGTGGCAAGGAACCTAGATGTACTTAGCTGGGTTTATGCCCAGATGCGGGCGACTCTAAGACTTTAACAGCAACCTTACTGTAGAGTGTCTGGCTCTCTAGTGGTGTCAGGGCTGCTGTTGCCTCTGGCATTGATCTCTTTTCCATAGCATCTGCACTTTGCTTTACACGTCATTCTCCTTTCTCTTCCTATTCCCAGCTGACTAATTATCTTTGCATTTTCCCCTTCAAATTCTGGAAGGAAAGTATCTGACAGTCCTAGTGAATTACCACCAATCCTATTGAACAGAGCTTTTCACACCCAGCTACTTTTTGGTAACTGAGAAGCCTCTGGATGGGCTCATCTTGGCCCAGGTGTCCACTCTGGTCCAGTTAGTTGCTGGTCTTTGCTAAAGGGCCAGTTTGCTGAGTTTCCCTTCCAAAGGGAGGGTGGGTGTTGTGGTCATCATGGTTGCCACGTAGTTTTCCATGTCCAGTGAATTATATTTCCTAAACATCTCCATTCTGTTTCCACGTTTTGCCTATTTCACCATAATTTGGATGGGCCTGTCAAAGATCCCTTCTTTTTTACTTTTAAATGTTTATTTATTTTTTTGAGAGAGAGAGAGAGAGAGAGAGAAAGACAGCGCTCTAGCTGGGGAGGGGCAGAGAGAGACACACAAATCTGAAGCAGGCTCCAGGCTCTGAGCTGTCAGCACAGAGACTGATGAGGGGCTCAAACCCATGAACCATGGGATCATGACCTGAGCTGAAGTTGGACACTTAACTGACCAAGCCACCCAAGCACCCCTCAAAGATGCTTCTAACCTTAGTCTTGCTTCATTCCCCATATTGTTGTCACTATGATCTTTCTTTCTTTTTTTAAAAATATAATTTATTGTCAAATTGGCTTCCATACAAAACCTAGTACTCATCCCAACAAGTGCCCTCCTCAATGCCTATCACCCACTTTCCCCCTCCCTCCCACTCCCCATCAACCCTCAGTTTGCTCTCTGTATTTAAGAGTCCCTTATGGTTTGCCTCCCTCCCTCTCTGTAACTTTTTCCCCTCCCCCCCCCCATGTCTTCTGTTAAGTTTCTCAAGAGCCACCTATGAGTGAAAACATATGGTATCTGTCTTTATCTGACTGACTTATTTCACTTAGCATAATACCCTCCAGCTCCATCCACATTGCTGCAACTGACAGGATTTCATTCTTTCTCATTGCCAAGTAGTATTCCATTGTATATATAAACCACATCTTGTTTATCCATTCATCAGTTGATGGACATTTAGGCTCTTTCCATAATTTGGCCATTGTTGAAAGTGCTGCTATAAACATTGGGGTACATGTGCCCCTATGCGTCAGCACTCCTGTATCCCTTGGGTAAATTCCTAGCAGTGCTATTTCTGGGTCATAGGATAGTTCTATTTTTAATTCTTTGAGGAACCTCCACACTGTTTTCCAGAGCGGCTGTACCAGTTTGCATTCCCACCAACAGTGCAAGAGGGTTCCCGTTTCTCCACATCCTCTCCAGCGTCTATAGTCTCCTGATTTGTTCATTTTAGCCACTCAGACTGGCATGAGGTGGTATCTCAGTGTGGCTTTGATTTGTATTTCCCTGGTGAGGAGTGACGTTGAGCTTGAGCATCGTTTCATGTGTCTGCTGGCCATCTGGATGTCTTCTTTGGAAAAGTGTCTTCTGCCCATTTCTGCACTGGATTATTTGTTTTTCAGGTGTGGAGTTTGGTGAGTTCTTTATAGATTTTGGATACTAGCCCTTTATCTGATATGTCATTTGCAAATATCTTTTCCCATTCCATCGGTTGCCTTTTAGTTTTGTTGATTGTTTCCTTTGCAGTGCAGAAGCTTTTTATCTTCATGAGGTCCCAATAGTTCATTTTTGCTTTTAATTCCCTTGCCTTTGGAGATGTGTCAAGTATGAAATTGCTGCAGCTGAGGCCAAAGAGGTTGTTGCCTGCTTTCTCCTCTAGGGTTTTGATGGTTTCCTGTCTCACATTCAGGTCCTTTTCCATTTTGAGTTTATTTTTGCAAATGGTGTAAGAAAGTGGTCTGTTTTCATTCTTCTGCATGTTGCTCTCCAATTCTCCCAGCACCATTTGCTAAAGAGACTGTAATCTTTCTAAATTTTTTTTAAATGTTTATTTATTTTTGAGAGACAGAAACAGAGTGTGAGCGGGGGTGGGGCAGAGAGAGAGGGAGACACAGAATCCAAAGCAGGCTCCAAGTTCTGAGCTGCCAGCACGGAGCCTGATGTGGGGCTCGAACTCACAAGCTATGAGATCATGACCTGAGCTGAAGTCAGATGCTTAACCAACTGAACCACCCAGGCACCCCTAGAGACTGTAATCTTTCTAAACACACAAGTTAATATCACTCCCCTGCCTAAAGTCTTTCAAAAACTTTCCATCATTTTGTAAGGAAAAAAGGAAACCTCCTTTGCTTACCAATTTCATCTCCGCGTCCCATCTCAGCTCATCTCCCTGCCCCGTTTGTTCTTTATACTCCATCAAGGCCCAGCATGCGTTTTATTTCTCCAAGTCCCTGTGATGTTCCCTCCCTCCCTGAGTGTAAGGAAAACCCTTATTTATGTTCAAAACACATTGTAGACATCACCTTCTCTGGGAAGTCTGCTTTGGCAACCACCTCTGCTTCTGCCTCAGAGCTAATCACTTTCTCCTCTGTGCATTGTACACGACTCTATTGTTGTACTTATCATGCTGTATTAGAATTTCTTTTTAAACATTTCTTTCTCTCCTACAAATTTGCATGCACCCTCAGAACAGGAGCTATTTGTTATGCATATTTACATCTCCAGCATTTACCTACCGCCAGTGCCTCAATAAATGTTGAATAAATGAATGAATGAGGAAATGATTGAGAGGAAGGTAAACTCACCTGGTATCTGCCAAGCACTGTGCTAAGTGTTTTACATGCACTATCTCATTTAATTCTCAAGGTGGGACGATCAGGAAAAGGAGGGCCTCAGGGAGATCCAGTACCTTTCCCAAGGTCAAGGAGCTGATAAATGGTGGGACTGGGATTTGAGCCCAGGTTTGTCTGATTCCAAAGCCTTCACTGTTTCCACTGCATTAGCAGAGGAAGAAAGGTCTACAGAGACAGATTCTAGCTTAAAAAAAAAGAAAGAAAGAAACTTTTTTTTTTTTTTTAAAGGATTGGAACCATCCAATGTGGAAATGGGCCAGCTCCACAGTTCCCATGTCAACAGAATGGGAACAGCTGACTCACAGGAGACAGGTCCCAGGATATTGATAAAGTGTAATTTTCGAAAGGTTAAAAAACATCACTCTCGTACCAATATAAAATGAACATATGTCAAAGATTTTATTCTACTCATTAATTAATAAGAGAACCAGTCTAATTAACATTGGAACTGGCTTCAAGAACATTAAGAAGGTAGATATTTGTAGGAAATGCTGAGGGAAGTTTGCTGGGCTGGATCCAAAACTGATTAGTGTCTAATAGGGTCATAAATGTAAACTTTAGGGGTATCTTTTTCACTGGATAGAAATTATTTACATCACTAGTGGTCAAAATCAACAAGTTAATATGTAACTTTACTAAATCTGAGATTTTAAATCAATAGTAAATAGTGAGTTGAACCAAATACAATCCCCTAGATATTTCCTGGGTGCCCTTGACCCCTCTGTGACTTTGAAAGGGCATGCCACCCACCCTTTGTCTCCAAGTTTTGGATAATTTTTCTGACAGCTGTACTGTTCAGCCCCAGGGCCTCACCCAAGGCAGGCTGCTTTGGGGCCCGGCTGGGGATGGGATGGGAGACGGCCAGTGTGCCAAGAGAATCCTGGGTCCTTTCTCATCACAAGGTGGGAATCTCTCCTCCCGCCTTCGTGGGGAGCCAAAAGGAAGGAGACTAGGCTTCGGCCAGAAGGGCTCCATGTGCTGCAGGCTGGGGTTGCTGTGATTAACCCCAGTTAGAGCACCTCCACTGGTGGGAGGTCTAAGTTACAGCCTCATCAAATTTTTAAGTTTTTATTTTGAAAATATCCCAACAGACACACACATGCAGTTGGATCTAACCCACGCCCTCATTTTCCTCAGGGTGGAGCAGATTAAAGCAAATCTGACATGTTATCACCCTCCTAAATTCCTTTACGTTGCACCTCCCCACATAAAAAATAAAAGGAAAAAAAAAAAAGGAGAGGTATGTTCTTATGCCACATTGTCATTATCACATTTAACAAAATTAACAATTTCTTACTGTTATCTAATCCATAGTTAACATTCATATCTCTTTGACTGCCTAAAAAGTGCATTTTTATAGCCCTGACCACTAATATTTATTGGCTACCTCATCTGGACCAGGCTTTGTGCTAAGTGCCAGGCCCACAGGGAAGGATGCTATGGACAGGATCCTGCCTTGGTGGGGCTTGCATTCTCATGGTCCAGAGGGTGTGAAGGCTGAGCTCCCCATCTTGGAGCTGGGTCTGGCTCCATGAACTTCCTTGGGTCTGGGTGACTCCCATGGTGGTTGAGCACTCCAAACCAAAACAATCAAGCCTCGTTTGCTGGTTCAGTTTGGATGAGGAGGTAGCTGGAACAGGCTTGGGCTCTAGCTTCTAGGAGATGGATTGCAGAAGCCCGAGGCTGAGGACAATAGCATCCCTTAAGGAGAGGGAAGGGCTTTGGGCGTTGTGAGACAGTATTGGCTTGCTTCCGAAAGGCCAGGGGAGAAGAATGACCCACTAGAAGAGGAATGGAAAGAAGGGCACATACAGCATGTAGAGGAGCAGAGAGCCGAGCAGTATGGCATGAATGGGAGCAGTTATGGTCTAATTTGTTTTGACCTATGGTCGACACCCTTACATTTTTCTCTAATAAGGCTCATCTAGACATGTTTGGCTTGGTGGTTCGGCCTGTGAAAATCACTCCGAATTTTGATCCTGCCAGCCCCCCTTCCCAGTTTCCCGACATCTGGTTATGTGATAATTGTGCCTTCTGTGTCCTCATTCAAGTCTGTGATGAAAATGTTGAAGAGGACAGGACAGAGAATAGAGCCCTGTGTCATCTCTCGGAGAAATTCCTCTTGGTTGACAGCAGACTTTTAATCTAGGCATTACAAACGGACATTCTTTGGACCTGCAGATGTGTCTGGGGTCATATTGGAGCCACAGATGTGTCTTGTTGGTTATGCCCAGTGTTTGTTTTTTAACTGGAATGTGCTTGCAACATTTTAAAATGGCACATCCAGATTTTTACCTTCTTTGAAAAGCCAGGGCTCTGGCTCCAACTTGCTCGAGTCCCCTCATGGCCACAGGACACTACAGCGAGGTGCTGGTGGCTTCTCCCTTTGGGCTGACTTCCTCTTTGCTGGAGTCCTCGCCACTTTCTCCACTCATGTATAGGCATCAGAGACCCTCTTCGCTTCATTAAATGATGTGTTTTGGTTATGTTGATCTACTAACCATGAACCAGGTTCACTCACTCATTCTTCAGCTTTCATCTCACCAGCTGGTCCACAGGGTCTTGTGAGACACCTAGTCAGCATCTTCTGGAAGCTCAGTTACACACTGTCTACTTGATTTCCCTGATCTGCAGATTTAATAACCCATGAAAAAGGGAAAGGATGTGAGTTGACATAGCCTGTTCTTGGTAAGCCTGCACTGGCTCCTGGCAGTCACTGCTTCATTTTTAAGTGTTTAATAATTGATCAGGAATTATTCCCAAGGAAGAATAGAAGGCGAGCTGCAGCTTGGGGGTTGGGGCTGCAGCAAACTACTCCCCCCAAAGATGATCATGCTGCTGAGAAAAAGGCAAGAGCTTTAGATCTAAAAAACAAGCCAACATTTGAGTTTGGTTCAGGCACCTATGAGATAGATGTGTGTCTTCCTTCCTCTCTCTGGGCTTCAGTCTCATCCACAAACTGGAGCTGACTTGTTCAATGAGGCTTCAAGCCATGCAATGAAGGGAATGTTTCTCAGCTAAAAAGATACCCGGCTGGAGAGGGGTAGACACCCTGGGGATGAAACTAAACTGCCTGGAAGTTTCAGAGCAGGATCATCTGCTTTGTGGGTGTCTTGGATCAGCTATACCAGATGATGATGATGCCCCCGTGAAATCTCAGAGCCTGCAGGTGAAACTGAGGCTCAGGGAGGGGAAGTGACTTCTAAAATTTCAAAGTGAAAACTGGTGGCAGAATGGAGATTTTTAACCCAGGTCACCCAGATTCCAGTGAAAGATTCCATCCACTATACCAGTGTATTTCAAACTTTTCTGATTCTGGCTCAGACTAAGAAATACATTATAATTCCTGTCTGGAACATAGTCAAACACATATATGGTGTGTTTGGATAAAACATATTTGTAACAAAATATTCATAACACAGTACCTATTTCTACATGCAATAAGCTCTACATATTCTATTTATTCTATTTCATCCCATCCTAGTTCATTTAAAAACAAAAGTTCTGGTTGACACCTGAATTTGTTTTTGCTTTGCTCATTGTAAAGTAGCGGTTGACAATCTATAGTTTGTGGTCCAAATCCTACCTACCTGTTTTTGTGAATGAAATTTTATTGGTACACAGCCACATCCGTCATTTACTATTGTCTATGGCTGCTTTTGCGCTACAAGAGAGGAAGTGAGTACTTGCAACTGAATTGCTGTGAATCTCAAAGCCAACAATACTCATAATCTGGCCATTTACAGAAAGAGTTTGGGAACCCCTGTAGTAACCTCACTTTGAGCCAGGCTGAAGCTTTTCAAACCACTTTCGTGAATAAAGTGTGACAATGGGTGGAAAGGAGAGAGGAAAGGGAAGGAAAAGGAGGGAAAGGTCTGTGGGCCCTGAGCAACTTGTGCTTTCAGAGTTTCTGGCGACAGGACAGGAGGAGCCTAGGATTCTCAATGCCATTTGCTGGCCTGTCCGTAACCTGGAGGCTTCTACAGCCCCAGTTTTGGGTTCATGGCCCCTTGGGGGAAGGGCCACCAAATACAGTTCTTCTTTATGCTGTGGGGCAGGGGGAAGGCGGAAGGAGCAGGACCGCACATGGTTTCCAGGCCCAGATCTAGCAGCTGGGGCCCACAGAGAGGTCAGTAAGTCACTGTTCAGCAGGTCTTGCTTTGGATGCTCCTGCCTCTAGAGTTCTTAGTGGAAACGCTACGGTTTTTAGCTTCATTGGCCCCCACTTTGACAGGTGCTGGGTTGTCACCAAGTCTTTGGGCAGCCAGTCCCCCTGGCCTGCTGCCGTGCTGATACATGACAAGTGGGAGCTGCCATTTTGTATGCAGTGCAGAGACCTGGAGCCCTTCCTTGGCACCATGGAGACGTGATGATGCCTTTCTCAAATGAAACATGACAAGTAGCACCTCAGGAACTGGGGTTAGGATTGGTTACTAAGAATAAGCGAGACAGATTTTTTTGTTGTTGTTAATTAGGAACAAATGTTCATATGCCCCTTGTTCAGCTCATAGAGACAGTGGTGTTGAAACTTTTTGCGAGGTGACACAGTTCTGTTTCAGGATCATGTGTCTTTGTGCAGGACCACTTATGGAAATATATTCACTTTGTTCCTATTCTGTATATATTACCCAAACAGACTGCATAGTTCAATAACGTGTATACTTAGTGCATATATCCATGTGTGGTTGCATTTACCTATACAAAGCGTAGGTCATACATACAGATCACTAATATTAGTGATCACTAATCACTAATACAGCACAGAAATACATTTGGCAAGTGATTGAAGTATGCTACCATTAGATGGCCTGTTGCCAAGGCTTTTTGCTCATTTATTTTTAATAACAACGATAATAACAGCAACCATTTATCAAGTACCCACTATGTGCCAGGCTCTATATTAGGTGCTACAATACATCCTCTTATTTAATTTCCCCAAGCAATACTTTCAAAATAGACCTATTCATCTCCATTTATCTCAGAGCCGTGACCAGAGTTGCCCAAGGTCACAAAGACTACAACATGAACACAGTCTCTGTCCTCATGGAGTTTATATTCCAGGAGGAATGCATAATTATAAGGTGAAATAATGGTCAGGAAGAAAACATATAAGGCTCTATCCAAACATATACCAGGGCGTTATGCTATGGACCAGCACTATCCAATATAAATATAATGTGAGACACAAATACAAGCCATGTACATAACTTTTAAATTTCCTGGTAGCCACATTAGCAAAGGTAAAAAAAAAAAAAAAAAAAGTGAAATTATACTATAATATTTTCCTTAACCCAATATATCTAAAATATGATTTAAACATGTAATCAGTATTAAAAATTATCAATAAGATATTTTACATTCCTGTTTTTGTACCAAGTTTTCAAAAATTTGGCATGTATTTCACACTTATGCCGCATCTCAATTTGGACTAGCCATTTTTCGAAGGCTCGGTAGCCACAGGTGGCTAGTGGCCACTGTATCATCACAACTCCAGACCAGGGGGTCAAGAAAAGCCTCCCTAAGAGGGGGCTGGTTAGCTGAGAGTTGAAGGATGAGCAAGGGTTAGGGAGATAAAAGGGGTCATGTCACGAGAAGGGTTCACAGGAAGGGGCCAGTCCATGCCTGAAGGCAGGGTACATTTGAACTGAAAGATAGTGTGGTTGGTCTTCGTGAGTCGGGAAGAGCCTGGTAGTCCAAGTTTAAAAATATGGCTTTTTAGGGGTGCCTGGGTGGCTCTGACAGCTCAGCTGGGTGTCTGACAGCTCAGAGCCTGGAGCCTGCTTCGGATTCTGTGTCTCCCTCTCTCTGCTCCTCCCCTGCTCACTCTCTCTCTCAAAAATGAACAAACATTTAAAAAAATTTTTTTTAATATGGCTGTTTATCTAAAGAATGGGAGACACTGAAGAATTTTAAGCTCAACATTTGATACATGGGAATGAGCCTCATGAATGCCTTGGGGCCTCACGAGGAGTGTCACTTCCTTTTCCCTGGGTTGTTGCTGAGGCCATGGTCTTCCTGCAGGTTCCAAGCTGCTCTGACTCACAGAATGGAGAGGTAGAACTCTGCCCTGATGTGTCATGTCCAGCTAGGGCTGCTAGTGTGTGGCCCATAGACAGCTGTGTCCTGGGACAATGATCCACAAATGAGTGGTAGAGGCATACTTCTCTCTTCTGAGAGAAGGTCTTGCAGTAAGGTCTCCTCCCATGCTGCAAGGACAGCCCTGGAACTGCTCTGGTTTGGAGGTGACAGAGCCATGCATTCTGGGAGAGGCCCATCCCATGATGTCTCTGGACTCCTGCCAAAGCTTTCTCCTGTCGCATGAGGCTTGGGCTCCTGCTGCTCAGTTGTCCCACCTCTCTCGGCCTCTTTACTTTTGTCTGGCATCTTCCTGCTCCTGTTCTGTTGAAGGCAGGCCTGGGAAGAGGGAAGGTGGGCTGATAGAGGCATCCCTAGTGCTTGGGCTGTTCCCTTCCTCTCTGGGAAGCCTTCCTCACCATCCAGTCCTGAGCTGGGGCAAGGGACCAAGAGGGGAGCTGATGGAAGGTTTTTGGTACAGGCTTCAAATACACGAAGAGATGCCTTAGAAATCAGGCAGTCAACCCATTCCAGGTCAAGGCAGAACCAAGACTGAGGTGTATGAGTTGCAGAAAGACGGATTTGTTTTCATAAAAGGAAGTGCCACCCTGTAATCTGAGCTGTCAGGTATGTGTGACTGCCAGGCAGTAAGGATGAGAAGATCTAAGGAGATTTCAGAGAGCATCTTGGACAGGGGCCCAAAAATCCCAGGCCCTAGGCTAGGGCTGATCCATGGTCAATTTCTACTGGTCTCTGGTGAAACAGAGAAAGTGTAGAAATTTTCCATAGAACTCAATTTTCAAATGCTGAGATTATATTCTTTACTTTTTTGGTATTAAAAAACAGTCTCTTGTTACAGCCTCTCGATACAGATTATTGTTATTTTTTATTGTCTCTTATTTGGTTGCCAACATTATAAAGTCTCTAAAAGAGTATTTTTGAAACTGTAATAGCCCATGATATCCAAATGCCTGGAATCATTGATCTACTATAACTGTCCTCTTTTTCCCAGAAAAATCGAAACCATGAGAATGCCCTCCACATCATTCAGCCAGCACCATGTACAAGGGAAGCTCCAACACTTCTCACCACTTGTGTCTTGGTCTTGAGCTCTGAACCCTAGCTTTGTGTCTTGTTGACCTGTGGTTGGATGGGGGCATTGTCTAAGAAATGCCAAGCTCCTATTCCTAACTTTGGAGGGGCCTAGCTACTGAGCATACCAAGACCTCATCAACAGAGACCAAAGGAGGCTGACAGGTAGATAGCACTGGTGGGTTTGAGAACTGGAACATGGCCTGGCTGTGAGTCTGATGGATATTCTATTGCCCAAAGGCCAAAGGTTTTCCATGCTTGTATATATACAACAGACATCCATGCCAGGGACATGGGGCTGGGCAAGTTGTTGGGCAAGGTAGTGGTCACCCAAGTGGTAGAGGTCATGAGAGTAGAGGGGCAATGCTATTCTCAGGAAACATTCCAGCTATAGGAGGCTCCCAGGAAGAAGCAGAACATCTGGATGTAGAGAACAGCCCCTGGGGAGGGAGTAGTGAGAGAAGCAAGGGTCAGGGTCCCACCAAGTGGGATAAGGTTGAGGACAGAGTTCAAGTCCAGCATAGAAATCAAGTGCTAGGCAAAGAAACTGGATAAGAGCCCGGATGTAAGGACTGAGCCCACCTGTGGTGAAGGGGAAGGTCAGAGGAAGAGAAAGAGCGTGTTATGGTCAGCAGGTGCCTGGGAGTCAGGGTGCTGCTGCTTTGCCCTCATGATCTTCTCGAGGACCTTTGTTGGGGAAGTTGAGGTCACTGAAGTCTTCCTGTGCTGCTCAGGTTGGCTGCAGAAGTGGGTTGGGCATGGTTCACAGGCAGAGGTCTAGCATCTGGAGCTTTGAAAGGAGGGGAAGACCAGAGTTTCTGCTGTAGAAAACAGTTCCCACAGTGTGTTCCCTATAATACTAGTGGGCAAAGAAATTTGGTCAAATCTGCATACTCTGTCCTCTTTTTGGAGATTCATAGCCTACACAAATGTATTCAGGGCCCTGAGGAATCCTGTGGGAAATAGCTAACTTTGCTAAATCCAGCATTCCCAAAATGATCAGAGCATAGAGCCATATGTTAGGCCCAAGCCTATTAACCTTCCTCAACATGAGTGTTGACAGAACACCTGGCAAGAGATGCTATTCCAGTTACTTTAGGTTGGACCTTGAGGCCAACCAAATCCCTCATGCTCTGAGGGGTGTGTGTGTGTGTGGGTGTGTGTGTGTGTATGTGTGTGTGTGCATGCATGAGTGTGTGTACATGCATACTAGAGAGAAAGAGACAGAGAGGGGGAATCTCCAAACCAACCATGGGAAAATTGTGCATTAACACCACCACCTTCTGCCTGAACTGGTCACCTTAATGGGCTCTGACAAGAACACTCAGTCTTTGCTTCAGGCCTCTTCATTTTATTCTCAGGGAGGCTCTGGTTGACTCACTTTGACAGCAAAAATATGAGAAATTTTTGGGACAGAAATCTATCATGGGACAGATTTCCCATGATAATGCCTTGACTCCTCCCCTGCCCTCCCAGTGTCAGGGCAGTTATATTTCAAATTGTTTTTTCACGGTATTTATTACCAGCAGGTGCACTTGGCTAAGCATGGCAACAGCCTCCATCTGCATGCAGAGGGGGTGAGCTGTGCCCAGGAAGGCCTTCAGTGTTAGAACAAAACCTTGAACTGCTCTCCGCTCACAAGAAGAGTGTTTACCTCGCATGGGAGGTCTGACCAACCAGAAGTGACCTGGTTTCCTGGAGCCTCACTTTGGAGGAGGTAGCATGGCCTAGTGGCTTAGAGTCTATGTGCTGGTGCCCAACTGCCTGCATTTGAATTGTGGCTCCAACACCACCAGCTGTTTGACCTTGGGCAAGTGATTTAACCACTCTCAGCCCTACTTTCCTAATCTTAAGTAGCATCTACCTCCTCAGGCTGTCGTGAAGAGTAAATATATGTAAAACTCTTAAATCACAGATAAGGGTGCAATAAATGCTGGCTATTATCACTACTTCTTAGTAACATCTTCCTTTTAGTTTTGGATTCAGAAGTAGGGTTGGGGGGGTTAGCTGTTTGCCTTGAATGCTTGGCTCAGATATAGATATAAATTCCATCTTTGGTTTTAAAGAGTCTACTAAGGAAGGACAGCAGGGAAATAAACACTAAGACTACTGGCAGAAGCATCACAATCCAAAGCACACACACAACATTTACCTTCCTCCTCAAGACTTAATATGTGGATTAAACAAGATAGTGTATGCGTAGTGCTTAGCACAGTGCATTTGCAGAGTGATCTATTAACACGCTCCCAGTGCCACCAGTGGTGCGAGAGTCAGGGGAGAAATTTGCAGAGTGTTTCTGTATTTTCTAGTTTAATTCTCCCTGGAATAAGGCATTTTGATGGAGGATCAGGGGCTCCGGATATGGTCAACACCCATCTTCTCAATAGATCTACTTGTCTCATTAATGTATAATGTATCATGTATACATGGAGGAAGTCATGAGAAGTTTGGCTGTGGTCAGGGGCTGCAGGAAAGAATGGAGAAAAGGACCACAGATGACATAACCTTTGTTCGCTGCCTGACCCTTCGAATGGTGCCTGAGTCCCTAAGGTTAGGAAGGTGAGGATCAGAAGCTAAAAGAACTAACCAACTTTTATGAGACACTTTGGAGAGCTGTAGGCACAAGCAGAAACACTTTGGAGTCCCAGGAAAAAGCCAAGCACAGATGCAGGAACCTGCCATTCTCTCCAACCCTGCATGGCACCGCACACTGTCCTGGGTCCCCTGGGGCACTGAGAAATGACACCCTAGAAGCACATAGTGGACACTGTGTGATGATGGGAGGAGATATTTTTTCAGGTCTCTGTGAGTCTACTTGAGTTCTACAAGTAACCAGGAGGGCAACTTCTCTAGCAGAGGTAGCAAATCCACAACCGTCCTTCTGCCACTCTTTTTCCTCTGTCCTCAGAGCCAGGGCAGACATCACTAATCCATCACAACCTTCTTCTGATAAGTTCAGATGCAGCCTCAGAATTTTTCTGACTTAGTGTCAAGAACCCCAACCAAGCATTCAAATGTTGGAGAGATGAAAGGTTATGCAGTCTTTGGCCTGTGTCAAATCCGTGCTTCTGGGCAGAGCCTTCAAGGCCCATGACCTGGTGTCCAAGCCTCCTCTCCCAGCCACTTATCTCCTGAATACTCTGTGACTTTGACCACATTGTCCCACCTTACCCCCACTTCTTCTTCCTCCAATCAGAAATTCTCTCTACATCCTCTCAACCTACATATAGTCAATGCATCCTTCAAGATCCCTCCTCTGCAATGTTTTCTTGGGATCATCCCAGGGACTTCCAATAGCTCTGAAGACCTAAGCCACTCAGTCTTCACTGTTGGCAGGATTTATGCCAAATAGTACTAAAACAATGGAGGGAGGGGCGTAGCCCATTGCTATGGACTAAACTGTGTCCCCTGAAAATCCATAGGTTAAAGTCTTAACTCTCCACCCCCCAATCTGACTGTACTGGAGACAGGGCTTTTAAGGAGGGGATTAAGGGTAAATGAAGTCATAGAGTGGAGCCCTGATCTGATAGAACTGATTCTCTCATAAGAGAAAGACACCAGAGAGCTCACTCACTCCATCATGTAAGGACACAGTAAAAAAGTAGGTGTTTAGAAGTCAGGAAGACAATCTTCCCCACAAACCAAACCCTGCCAGATCTTAGACTTTCCAGCATCCAGAACTGTGTGAAAATAAATTTCTGTTATTTAAGCCACCCAGTACATAGTATTTTGTTAAGGCAGCCCAAGCAGGCCAATACACTCATGTTCATTGAATCATTAACATGTAGGGCCCTGTAGTCTGCATGAGGAGTACACAAATAAGAAAGGCATAGTACCTGACTTCAAAGACCTCATTGTCTTTTCTAACAGGGGCAGGTAGAGACAAACGTGACCAGAGGCTAAGGGACACTTCGATAAATATTTTGGTAAAAGCAAGCAAAATGCTCTGTGGGGAATGGTAGCATATAGCATAGTGGTTGGGAAATCACATGGACCTTGGTTTGAATTCTGCCTTTACAGTATGACCTCAGTCAAGTTACTTATCCTCTTCGAACCTCAGCTTCCTCATTGTAAAATAGAGATAATAATTCTGAATCATAGCATGATTATGAGGATTGAGTAAAGTTAAGCAGATAAGATACTTAGTAGAGACACATGGACAGAACTGACAGTTATTTAAAATATCACCGCTAATAGCACATGTAAAAGGCATCCAAGTCATATTGCTGGAAAGATAGTCCAAAAATCTTCTCAGAGGAGATAATACTAGAATTGAGTTATTTAGGATGAGTAGCAGTTAACCAGAAAAAAGATGTGAAAGACATTCTAGGTAAAAAGAACAGAATTACTGGGGACAGGAAATAGCAAGCTACATCTGAGGGACTTCCAATAGATTGATAGAACCTGATGAATTCTGTGCAGGGGCTGTGGTAGGAAAGCACAGAGAGTGGCGGGGGATGCAGAGCAAGAAAGGTGGTCAGAATCTATGAAGGCAGAGTTTAAACTTTGTTCTGAAAACTCTGGGGAGCCATTGAAGAATGTTGAACAGTAGGGCTTGGAATCATTATTGGATTTATATTTTTGAAAGCTCACTCTGGCAATAATGTGGAATGAATTGGAGAGCAATTGATGGCAGAGAGATTGGCAGAGAGATTTATGTGGATATTTTAGTGATCAGAGGAGAAGGGACAAGGGTCTGAATGAAGACAACAGCATTGGAGACGGAGAGAAGTTGACAGATCCAAGAGACTGGGAGATGAGGTGGGGAGAAGTGTGAGGAGTGGGCAGCCAGCAAGAAGAGAAAGAAGGAGAAAATGGACAGAACTGACTTCCAAGTTTCTCTCTTTGCCTCAGGATGGATGGCAGTCTCATTCTTTGAGATTGGAAAAGGCTCAGAAGTGAGACCAGGAAAGATGGAGGTGGGACACAAGCTTTTGGTGTCTCTGGGTCATCTGTATTGAAAGGTCCTTCAGTAAGGAGTTGAATATAGAATTCTGAAGAAAGGCAAAAAGATCTGGCCTGGAGAAATAGATTTGGGTTTATCTTCATACTGGAAATTGAAGCCCAAGTTTGAATGAGGTCCTTTAGGAAAGAAGTGTGTAAAGCAGAAGGCAAAAAAAAAAACAAAAAAAAAAAAAGAATGTGGTGAACAGAGACATTTCAGGGAAAGAGGACCAATCAGAGCCAGTGAAATGGTGATAGAGTGATCAAAGGGTTGGGCAGAGGGACTGGTGCCACTCCATCGAATAGGAAAAAGAGCTTTAGGAAGGTGGACATGCCAGCTCTACAAATGCCACAGAGAGGCCAGACAAGGTGAGGCGTGCTGGATCTGACAATCAGTCACTGATGGCCTCGGGGGAATTGTTCAAAGCTGAGGAGCGAACAGGAATTGAAAAAGCCTGCCTGTTAAGTGAGGGCTAAGGAAAGGAGGTTACCTCAGGAAGTCTACAAGGCTACGACAGGCACTCCTTTCAAAAAAGGAAGAGACTTGTGCACATTTATAATTTGTGGGGCAGGAACCCATGGAGAGGAAAGGTTGAAGTTAGGGGGAAGAGAAGGTGTGATCGATGGGACCACACTCCTACAGGGACCTGCCCTACCTGGGAAGGGTGTGCAGACCTGGGTTGCAAGTCTAACTTTAGACAGAAGGAGGGACACTCTTTCATTGTGGAAGTGGGGGAAGAAGAATGAGATACATTCAGAGGCAGGTAAGTTTGAAGGGGACCAGAAAGGGAGTTGTCTGCATGGCTTGGCTTCCTCCGTAGGGTAAGAGGGGAGTCACCTGATGAGATGAGGAGCTTGGAAAGATGAGGAGCAGTTTGGAACAGTGGCTGGAATTGGGGAAAAAGATGCTGGGGGTGTGTAGAAGATTTCTCAGCAGCCCAGAAGCCTTAACATATGTCATAGGATCGGGGTGCCTGGGTGGCTCAGTTGGTTGGGCGTCCGACTTCGACTCAGGTCCTGATCTCATGTTTTGCGGGCCCGAGCCCTGTGTCGGGCTCTGTGCTGACAGCTCAGAGCCTAGAGCCTGTTTCGGATGCTGTGTCTCCCTCTCTCTCTGCCCTTCCCCTGCTCATGCTCTGTCTCTCTGTCAAAAATAAATAAACATTAAAAAAAATTAGGAAAAAACCATATGTCATAGGATCTATGCAGGGCAGGAGAGCTGAGCACAATGAAGACCGAAAGATTAAGGTGCTGTTGATTAAGGAAAAAGAGAGGACTCTACAAGAGGACAGATGGATGGGCAATCATGGCTGGTCTCCATTAGATATGCACCGGGCATAAGAGAATGAGAGATTTACATGTTGGTATTTGAAAATGGTCAGGGAGCAGGACAGGATGGAAAGATTAGAGAGATGGACGAATTCAAGTTTCCAGATGTGCTCATGGATGTCTGTAGTGGCTAATGTAAGTGACCAGGAGGTTTCTGGATTAAAAAGGGTGCCCTACATGTCTCATTTGGTTGAGTGTCCAACTTTTGATTTGGGTTCAGGTCATCATCTCGTAGTTTGTGAGTTTGAGCCCCAGGTCAGGTTCTGCGCTCACAGCTTGGGATTCTCTCTCTCTCCCTTTCTCTGTCTCTCCCACATGTGTGCACACTCTTTCTCTCTCTCTCTCTCTCTAAATAAATAAACATTAAAAAAAGGGGGCCAGGAATTGTGAGGGTCAGGGTCTTATATGGGTCTTCTGTATCAGTGATTCTCAAATTTTAAGATGATGCCTATAGCTTACTAAGGGATTTTGTTAAAATGCAGATTCTGATTCAAGAAGTCTGGGTTGGGCCAGAGTTCTTCATCTCAATAAACATCCCCAATGACGCTGATCCTCCTGGTCCACAGACCACACTTTGTAGCACAGTGTCGAAACGGACATTGGAATGGTCCAGGATGAAGAGAGGTCTAGGGGTGGAGAGGAAGTCGTTGCCTGTGGCCTTCCAATCAGGAATGCTCCCAAAACAGAAGAGAGGAGTAGAGCAGAGGAGTGTGAGGGGAGCCTGCTCTGCCTGGCATGTCCCACAGCAGCCTCCCTGCAATAAGAGAGAAGGCTGCTAATTGGCTAGAAACACTTGATATTAATTAACTCAATAGAATCGTTCCCTTGAAGCCTGTTTTGCATAATTAATGAATGCTTAGCTATAAGCTGATGAAAACACTGAAGCCAAAGTGTTACAATTTTCTGATCAGCTAAGCAGAAACACCGCAATCCATACGGTTTGTGGACACAGCGAAAAGCTTAACTTGTGCTAATTACTGAGATTGGCTAAAGAGCCCTTGGCTTTGCCACATCTTAATGGGGGAGGCAGGGCTAAACTAGGACACGTGGGCACCACAGGCAGGCCGATAATTTGATACCTCTTCAATGAAATATTCTTTAAATATTTGTTCAACATTTACTTAGAGGAGAAGCTGAGTGCAGCCTTGAGGGAAAGCAGAGTTGGAAAGTGCTGGGCCAGGTGCAGTTTTTCCTTTGTTGTCTCCAGCAATTCAGCTCTGGCCCAAACTTTTATCACATTCTCAGCAAAACAAGACTGTAGTTACAGGCCCATCCTCCCTAGAAAGTAGGTTTGCTTTCACCTCTAAAGATTACTGGAAATGTTCATGGGGAGTTCTACCTTTCATGCCAAGTTGTTCATTGAAGGACTCTCTTTGAGAGGTCTTTCAATAATTTTTTTTTTTTTTGGTACTTTGTTACATTTCTGGAGAAGTTGAGCTTCACTTTTCAAATGGCACTGTGGGCAACTGCTCAGATGGCAGTGTCTTTGTTTGGCTCTTGGGGATGGTGCTGGGATATGTCAGAATCCTTAGCATTCGACCAGAGCAGAAGTCAGTGGGGAGAGCTGGCTCACTTCTACCACATATGAAGAGTTACCTTGCTATGGGTAGGATACTTAACCTCTCTGAGCAATGTGGATCAGAATACTTAATACCGTTAAAATGGCAATATTCCAAAATTGGTCTACTGATTCCATACAATCCCTATAATCCCAACTTTCTTCTTTGCAGAAACTGCCAGGCTGATCCTAAAATGATTATGGAAATTTAAGGAGCCATGGATATAGAAAACAATCTTAAAAAGGAATGAAGTTGTAGGACTCACATTTCCCAATTTCAAAACTTACTACAAAGATATAGCATAGTATTGGCATAAAGATAGACATATAGATCAACGGAATAAAACTGGGAGTCCAGAAATGACCCCTGTTGTAATCAAACCCATGTCCGATCTGTTCACTGCATGACAGGCCAATAAGTCGAGAGATAAGGTGTGGGGGCAAAGGAAAGTGACTTTGAGGCAGCAGGCTAACCATGAAGATGGTGGACTAATGTCCCCCCAAAATCATCCTGACATCTCAGCGCAGGCAGGTGTTTGTAATGGGTGAGAAATGGGAAGGTGGGGGACGGTGTGTGGATAAGTAACAGGCTATAGCAATCAGTCAGATGTCTTCAGTCGACATGCAGAATATGCTGATTAGTTTACCTTGTGCAAGGTGTTCTGTATCTTATTTCCGCGCTCCCACTAAAAGTCAACTAATTCCCCAATGGGCTTATAATGCACAAACAGGTCTCATGTAGAATAACGAAGGAGGAAGAAGTGTTCGAGGCAGAATGAATTCAAGATGGAGTTCGTCTACCTATGTCATGACAGTTATGATCAACAGATTTTTGACAGGGGTGTCAAAACAATTCAATGGGGGAGAGAACAGTCTTGTAACCAAATGGTGTTGGGACAACCAGATATCAAGATGCAAAAAAAAAAAAAAAAAAAAATTAGGTTGGGGCTCTACCTCATAATGGATCAAAGACCTAAATGTAAGAACTATAAACTCTTAGAAGAAAACATTCACCCCAATGTTTCATGACCATGGATTAGGCCATGGATTCTTAGAAAGGACAGGCAACAAAAGAAAAAAGAAATAAACTGGGCTTCACCAAAATTAAAAACTTCTCTGCTTCAAAGACACCATCAATAAAGTAGGAGACAACCCACAAAATGGGGTAAAATATTTGTAGATCATATATCTGACAAGAGATTTGTATCTAGAATAAAGACCTCTTACAACTCAATAACACAAACACCTGATTAAAAAACGGACAAGGGATTTGAATAGACATTTTTCTAAAGGAGATACATAAATAGCCAATAAGCATGTGAAAAAATTCTTTACATCATCAGTCATCAGGAGAATGCAAGTCAAAACAAGACTGGATAGTACTTCACTCCCCCCACTGCCGAGGATGGCTGTAATAAAAAAGATAGTTCATAACCAATGTTGAGGAGGAGACAGAACCCTCACACACTCTGGTGGGAATATTGAAAGGTGCAGCCACTTTATAGGATAGTCTGTCAGTTCTTCAAAAGGTGAAGAAACATAGTGTTATACAACCCAGAAATGCCACTCTTAGGTTTACATCAAAAGCAATGAAAAGATATGTCCACAAAAACTTGTACACAAATGTTCATAGCAGCATTCCTCGTAATAGCAAAGAAGTGAAAGCAATTCAAATGTGCATCAACTGATGAGTGAATAAATAAACTGGTATATCTGTGCAATTCGACATTATTCAGCCATAAAAAGGAATGAAGTACTGATATGGGGTACAACATGGATAAACCTTGAAAACATTGTAAGTCAAAGAAGCCAGACACAAACGGCCATATTATTCCATTTATATGAAATGTCAGAACAGGCAAATTCATAGAGACAGAGAGATTAGTGGTCACCAAGAGATAGGGGTTGGGAGGAACAGGAAGCAAGTGCTAATGGGTATGGAGTTTCTTTCTGGGGTTATAAAAATATTCTAAAAGGGCACAAATCTGTGACCACACTAAAACCCATGGAGGGGCAGCTGGGTGGCTCAGTCGGTTAAGCGTCTGACTCTTGATTTCAGCTCAGGTCATGATCTAGCAGTTGGTGAGTTCGAGCCCTGTGTAGGGCTCTGTGCTGACACTGTGGAACCAGCTTGGGATTCTCTCTCTCTCTCTCTCTCTCTCTCTCTCTCTCTCTCTTCCTCAGCTCCTCCCGTTTGTGTTCTCTCTTTATATCAAAATAAATAAATAAACTTAAAAAAATAAAAACCATGGAATTGTTCACCTTAAATGGGCAAATTTTATAGTATGTGAATTATATCTCAATAAAGCTCTTACACACACACACACACACACACACACACACACACATTATCTCACAGTTTTCTGTGTGTGAAGCGTTCAGGCACAACTTAGCTGAGCCTTTCCCCTAGGATCTCACAACATTGCAACCAAGATGTCATCTAGGGCTAGGTTTTCATCAGAGCTTTGACAAGGGAGGGAACCATTTCTAAGCTCCCTCAGGGTTTTGGCAGAATTCATTTCCTTGTGATTGCTGGATTCACAGCAGCCTGCTTCTCCAAAGCCAGCAATGGACACGGAGACTCCAGCAAGATGGGTGCTATGTAAACATGTAAACAGAATTAGGTACATCTCATCTCTGCTACATTCTGTTGGTTAGAAGCAAGTCACAGTTTCCACCTTTCAAGGGGAAGAAAATTGTGCAAATGTGAATAGGAGGCAATGATCAGGACCATCTTAAAGTGTGTCCATAACAGTAATATTCTCAGGGACAATTTTTATAATTAGGTAAAATAGTTTTCAGTGGCATTTTTGGTTCTAATTTTTGGTGGGGGGGGTGATTTTTGACTGCTATTCTGGAATAATTTTCAAAATTTCTTATATATAATTATTAATATTAATTGCCATCACTAATTGAGTGTTTCCTTAGTGCCTGACACTATACTAGGCACTTTTTTTTAAATTTTTTTTTAACGTTTATTTATTTTTGAGACAGAGAGAGACAGAGCATGAACGGGGGAGGGGCAGAGAGAGAGGGAGACACAGAATCGGAAGCAGGCTCCAGGCTCTGAGCCATCAGCCCAGAGCCCGACGCGGGGCTCGAACTCCCGGATCGTGAGATCATGACCTGAGCTGAAGTCGGACGCTTAACCGACTGAGCCACCCAGGCGCCCCTATACTAGGCACTTTTGACATATTATTTTATTTCATACTTAAAAAAGGAAGTATTATTGTATAGCATTATATAGTATTGTAATAATATTGCATAGTATTATTATGCAAGGAAGTTATGATTCCTCAGTTTACAGATAAAGAAATAAAGGCTATTAGAGACTATTACTCCCGAGGCCACACAGCTAATAAATAAAGGAGGTGGGATTTGAACCCAGGCCTTTCTGAGTCCAAAGCCTACCATGCCTGTAGGCACTATCCTATACTGGTCAGGTGTGTGTGTGTGTGTGTGTGTGTGTGTGTGTGTACATTTACGTGTATGTGTGTGGTGTATGTTTTAGGCACTATCAATATTTTTATTAGAATTTCCATAGAGGTGGGTATGAGTATAACATTAGACACCTTGGTGCACAATACTGGCTTTTTAGTCATATATGGTACACCTAGTATGCACCAGGCATTTTATTAGGCACTGGTGACATAAGGCAATCTAAACAGAAATAGTCTACTAACTCCTTCTGTGACAACAGATATGCTGGGCCTACTTTGCTTAATACATTTTGCAGCTGTTATTTGATGCATATGCATATAGAATTCTTACAGCTTCCTATTGGGTAGACTCTTCTATCATGAAATCTCTATTTCTAGTAATGTTTATTGACTTAATATATACTTAGGTATAGCTACCCCAGTCTCCCTTTGACTAATATTTTCACGGTGTATCTTTTTCCACCCTTTTACTTTCATCCATTCTGTAACCTTCTATCTAGGATTGTAAACCAAAGGCCTGCAGGGTTGGCCACAATCCTTCCATCTTTGGAAGAAAGGATTAACCAGAAATAGAGGAGTCCTCACAAGATGTGAAGCTCAACTCTGAATCATATGATATCTTATTCTCATTAAGGTGATCTGCCAGAAGCAAAAATAAGTACTCTCTGCAGTAAAATACCAGAGCCACAAATGATCTCTACATTTTGTCATACATAATGTACGGCATGCAACAGAAAATAATCAGGCATGCGAGAAGATCAAGTTTGTTCAAAAACACAAGGGGAGAAAAACAGACAAAAAAATCGTATTCACTAAAGATCTTGACATTACAGTTGTCCCACTCAGATTTTAACTAATTAATCATTTTAAAGATTAAATATCTAGATAGGAACATTTGGCAGAAAACTAGAAAGTATTGAAAAGAATTGAATGGAAATTCTGGAACTGAAAACTTCTTCTCAGAAGAGTGTGAACTCTATTTTTTTTTTTTTTTTTTGTCATGCTAGCTCTGTGATTTCCGAAAACCTCGCTCTGTTTCTCAGTCTTTCCATCAATGCTCTTGCTTTTGGAACTGTACCTTGCCTGTAGGGAAACCCAAATGCTGGGCTAAACTCTCTTGTATAACCTCAGTAGCTTTCCTATGCTCAAACACATTTTCACAATATTTTGTTTAGATTGTATAACTGTTTTGAGAGAGAGACTTGGGTGGAAACAATCATTGCCAGAAGCAGAACCCATGACAGAGTTTCTCAGGATATTCTTCTGGGCTTAATTTATTGTGCAAAGGAAAGCTGCAGTCTCAGAATTTAAAGGAAGACTTTCTGTTTCCTCCAGAAGAAAGGAGGAAAGTGCTTAGCAACCAGAAGCTGGCTGACCACCACATCCTCGTTCTCTAGCCCTTGAAAATCACAGGCTTCCTTTCGTAAACAAATATAACATAAGATCATTTCTGACAATTGCCTTGTGGTCAGCAAGGGAGGAACTGGGCTTTGACCCTTAGGTAGGAAATGTCTATGATACTCATGGGAATTGAGGGGGGACTAGTGGGCCTACATTAGGGAATTTCAAGAAGGATTTGTAAGAGATGCTGATAATATAACACGCATTTTAGAGATGTCAGTCCTCATGCTGAGGGTTTAACTTTCGTTGACTGACAATTTACATGTTACATATTCTCTCTCTGCAGGTACAGCGCTGATCTCTTCAGCCCTTGGTTCTAGCTCATACTGCTTCAGCTGAGGAAAGAGACTGGGAGGGTTGTACTTTCCATTATTTGGTAGAAAGAAGGCATTTACCACTTTACTTGAGTTGCCTTTCAAAAAGGACTGGATAGCTCCTAGAAGAGAGCTGGTCTCCTTACTGGGAAAGTCCCCTACCTAAACAATTGCTTTGGCTGGCATTTATGCTTTCCTTGGGGATGCTGATAATTCCTAAGTCGTGTGCTAATGTGTGGAGAACTTCTAAAGTGGCTGTCACCTTGAGTGGTATAATTATAGGCAGTGTATGAACCCTTGATAAGAAAATGGAGAAGAAAAAAAATCATCAAGATTAAAAATAAAAAACACCTGAAGATAATGAAGGTGGTAATGAATTCATTTTCCAGGGGTGAGGAAAAAAGGAATAGAAAAAGTTTCACGGTGAATCTAGGGGTAGTTTGTTGTTTTCCTTGTGGCCCTAACAGTCAGGACAGCAATGGTTAGCATCACAAGAAGCTGCGTGAAGAAGCCTGGGCTTTAGAGGAGAAAGAAGGAAGGTCACATTGCAGTTCTATCATTAGTTAAGCACATATTCTGAAAATAGTATTCACCTCTTTGAGCTTCATCTGGAAAATGGCAATGATCATTCTTGCTTCACTGGCATGGTGTGAGGATGAAATGTGGAAACCACTGTGAAAGGAACACTTAGCACCATCAGATAGAAAAAAGAGAAAAGTCTGGTTTGGCAGTGTGCTTAAATATGTAGATTTTGGAGCCAGACAGGCCTGGGTTCAAATCCCACTTTCATTCATTCATTCATTCATTCATTCATTCATGTTTAGTTTTGAGAGAAAGAGAGTGGGGGAGGGGCAGAGAGAGAATGGGGGACAGAGGATCCCAGGCAGGCTCTGGGCTGACAGCAGAGAGCCTGATGCAGGGCTTGAGCTCACAAACCATGAGATCATGACCGAGCCAAAGTCAAGAGTCAGACACTCAACTAACTGAGCCACTCAGCTGCCCCTATTTGCAAGGAACGTTTAATGTGTTCAGCCCTAAACTAATCACCAGCAGTGGGAATGAGACCACTGATTTGTCTGAGACAATCAAGATTCACCTCCTGGATGTGGGAGTAGAGCCCTCCCCACCTAGAGCTGGTGGCTGCCTGGAGAAGAGGGGGGTGTATGGACAAAATCAGGATAAAGTTTGGAGGAAGGAAGGAAGGAAAATAGTATTGAAAATGCTTTTGATTTCTTCTTAAACTTAGGAGTTGTTTAAACTTAAAGAAACTTAAATTTTAAAACGGTCACAGATTTTGCTTTGTTTCCACTTTAGTTTTGAATTGTGGATAATATGATTTTATGTTTTTACTTTTAAGAACTTTTCAGAGGCGCCTGGGTGGCTCAGTCAGTTAAGCGTCCGACTTCAGCTCAGGTCATGATCTCACGGTCCGTGAGTTCGAGCCCCGTGTCGGGCTCTGTGCTGACAGCTCAGAGCCTGGAGCCGGTTTCCGATTCTGTGTCTCCCTCTCTCTCTGACCCTCCCCTGTTCATGCTCTGTCTCTCTCTGTCTCAAAAATAAATAAACATTTAAAGAAAATAACTTTTCAGTTTTTTCTTGTATACTATATACAGAATTTTTGCATTTTATGGCCACATGAAAAGAAAGAGTAGTTTTTGTTCTTAGGTTGATATTGTTAATCATGTCATTCAGCTTTTCTGTATCTTTATCTTTTATTACCTTGATCTTTTTCTAAACTATTTTGGAATAATTTTAGATTTACAGAAAAGTTTGTGAACATAGTACATATTGGTGCCAGATATCCTTCACCTGGCTTCTCTTAATGTTAGTTAATATAACTACAGTATGTTTATAAACACTAAGAAATTAACATTGGCACAATTCTATTATCTCAACTACAGACTTTGTTCTGATTTTACCAGTTTTCCTACTAATGTTGAACTTGATTTTTAAAAACCAAGATGCATTAAAAAGTCCCACTGACTTCTTTCTCTTTGCTTTTCCAGCAATGTTTGGCTTCATTTATTTTAATTCTATGTAGTTTACCATATATAGCTGCAAGGCAGTTTTATGTTAATGGGGATCTAACCCTTCATAACTATAATGTGATTTTTTAAATCCCATTTAATGCTTTCTTTGCATTCAGCATTTTTGAGGAAGACAAACCCTGATTTCTTTAAATTTGCCTCCTACTCTTTTCCCCATTCTTTTACTTTCAGCTTTATGAGTAAATTTATTTGGGTATGTTATCAGTCAGGGTCCTAGAAGGATAGTACCATGCTCAAACTGGGTAATTTGATGTAAATTTTATACAGGGACCATTTGCAGAGGTGTGAAAAGGTATGTGGAGAAACCACTAGGGACGGTGTGGTACCCTGGGACTTTATGATGCATTACCATCTCTGCATCAGTTACCAGAACCTAGAGAGAAGGTGCTGCCTGACAGGAGCTGTGCCTTTGATGGTAGGAGGCAGCTAGCCATTAGTAAGTTTCCATGCGGGAACCAGGGAAATAAATGCCCTGACCCCACTCTCCTCCCTCTGTCAGAGGACCTGTTGCCACTTCCTAGGACCAAACCCAACTGGAAGCCAGAGAGCAAGGCAACGTAGTGATACGGTGGTGTTGCTTGGCCTCCGGGCTAACAAAGCAATGGAGAATAGCAGAGAGTGGGTTCAGAGGGCAATGAAAGATACCTAGCGTGAGAAGTGTTGTTTCTATACGGAATGGTTATAACTAGGTTTTGCTTATTGGACCAGTCTGAGAATTCTTTTTATGCCTTAGGTTATTTTATTATTATTTTTTTTGCATTAACACTTATTGTCATAACAGATGTGTTTAGCTTTATTTCTGTCATCTAATTTTTATTTTCTACCTTGCAAATTCTTCCCAATTCCTAGTTTTCTATCATTTGCTATTGTTGTCAGTTTGTTCTTTTCTATCTTCCGTTTTGTTGCCTTGAAATGTATACAGCCTGTTTTCAGCTCTACTGCTCATTAAGTCTGCAAGTGCACTTAAATACTACAGTTAAACACACTTTTAGTCTCTGATTATCAACTCCACAGATGAAGAAATAGCTACGGATAGCCCCACCTTCCATGAAAGATAAGAAAATTAGTGTATGCACTCTCCTCACCCCTCCCCACTCCCCAGATTTTGTTGGTAGGGTCTGTGGTGTTTGTTCCAGTTTATGATATGTTTTCTTTCCCTGATTTTTACTTATTTTATTTTAAGAATTATAAATGTCACCTTCTGTTTTGTGATTGTGATTGCTTTAGTTACTGAGACCTAAAGGCTTACCTGTATTAATTGCTCTGGAGAATTGTGCTGATTTGGGGCCAGATTCCATCCCATGGCTGCTCTTCAGTCCATAGTTTGTTCTGTCTGCGTTGGGGTGAGCTGGCCATGTTTATGTAAAATCCTACAGGGGCGCCTGGGTGGCGCAGTCGGTTAAGCGTCCGACTTCAGCCAGGTCACGATCTCGCGGTCTGTGAGTTCGAGCCCCGCGTCAGGCTCTGGGCTGATGGCTCGGAGCCTGGAGCCTGTTTCCGATTCTGTGTCTCCCTCTCTCTCTGCCCCTCCCCCGTTCATGCTCTGTCTCTCTCTGTCCCAAAAATAAATAAAAAACGTTAAAAAAAAAAAAAAATCCTAGAGGTTTCTGGCTTTGGATTCCCTTTTGTCAGTTATCCTTAGAGGTACATTCTCTTGTTTCTCTCCTACCCTGTGCTCAGGAAATTATCTGCATCCCAGAAAGGGAGCACTAGGTGTGGTATTCCATGGCATTCCCTTCTGGCCACTTTTAGCCCCGATTTCCATTACTCCAAATTAGGTATGGAAAGGTGGATATTTCTATATAGATATTAAAGAATGTTTTCTTTTTCTTTAAAATGTTTATTTTTGAGGGGGTGGGGGAAGGGCAGAGAGAGAGGGAGACAGAGGATCTGAAGCGAGTTCTGTTCTGACAGTAGAGAGCCCGAAGCAGGGCTTGAACTCACAAACTGTGAGATCACACTCTGAGCCAAAGTGGGATGCTTAACCAGCTGAGCCACCCAGGTGCCCCAGGAATATTTTCGTTTTAGTATCCATGTCTCTGTTTTGCACTCTGTGTCAATTCCTGGAGTTAAATACTTTTAATCTCAGTTTCAAGATGAGATTTTTTTTTTAATTTGTCGTGTGAGATTGGGATCGTTCTGTAGTTTCACTCTTGATGTATATTTGCTACTTACTTCTTTTTATTCACTTCTGTAGGTTTGGGAAAATAAAGTTTTATAAATCTGCTCATATACTTTATTTTTTTAAATAAAAACCATTCACATTTAAATCTTTAATTTCTCTTATACCTGTTTTTCTATATGGTATAAGGTAAAGACTTGACTTCATTTTGGCCCAATGGTTCATGTTTTGTACCAAACAGTTTGGTATCATTCAATAGAAAGATTATATTTCTCACATCATTTGAAAAACTACCTTTACTGTGAACTAAATTCTCATCTATACTTAGGTGTCATTTGAGGTTTCTATTCCACTGATCTTGTCTTACTATTTTGTCATTGCTTACTTACACCCCCTTCTGCCCACAACCCCAAACCCATTCACTGTGTTTTGGGTGTGACAGTCCTGGCCAATAGCCACCCTTGAATCCAATGCTTTCTTTATTTTCCCTGCTCCTTAAAAGCATGCTGTGTACTCTCCTTCCCTATATAGTTGCATCTGCCTCTCACTCAGAGATACTTCTGAGAGGTTCTCTCACCCAGTTTGTATCTCCATGGGGAGAGAGATGGCTTCTAAGACCTGAGAAATCTATAACCATCCACAGTCCTGGACTCAATAGATGAAAGAGCTTTGCAGGGTGTGGATGTGCTGCCTTCTCCACCCCATCCTTCCTCAGACCTCCACTATGGCCACCGGAAGACCTTTTGCCTTCAGGACAATCTCATCTCATCACCAGCAAGGGCTTTCATCTAGCAACCACTCTGTAGAGCTTTGAGACTGCATACCATTGAGCTTCTAAGCTATTTAGTGAGTCTGTCTTTCCCAAAATCATGAATATAGAGACAACTCTGCAAGCCCCCCAGAAGAATAAAGAACTGAAGATACATTTTGGTAAATGTCACTGTTCAGAACTGCACAACGACCCTCAGAGTCTTTAAACAATTGCAACTTTTCGGGAATTCTGGACCTACTAGAGGGGAGACATTGACAGGAATATCATTTTTCCTGTTTTGTTTAAAAAAGGCAATTTTAGGGAAAATTGAAATTTATGACACAGTTACTTTTTTAGCACTCTGTAAATCTAAAGCCATCTTGATAGCTGCAGAACATAAAAATGTATTATGGATAACTTGGTTTGCTCATAAAAATGATCATATTTGGCATATTAAATGTCAAAGTATGGTTTATGGCAACAGCAATTATACATTTACTAATTGAATCGACATTCAAATACAACTTGATTGTAACAGACAGAATGACGACACATGGAGTTCAAGAACAGAGCACCTCAGAGTGCCCACGAAAATAGCACATTTCTTCATGCTCCTTTAGGGGATTTCATAGTCGCTGAACCATGTTGGAGCCTGTCAAGAATTTCAGTCAGAACTTCCAGAACTGGTGCTCTTTTCTTCCTCTTTATCACGAAAGGCAGGGTTATACAGAGGTAAAGACCATGGACTCTAGAACCAGACTGCTGGGGTCTGAATCCCAGCTCTGTGCTTACTAGCTGAGTGACCTTGTTCAAGTCTCTTAATCTCTCTGTGCTTCAGTTTCCTCAACTATAAAAAAAAATACGATGAGAGATTTCTTCATAATATTGTTGTAAGGATTAAATGTGTTTGAAAGATACATAAAATTAAAAGTAAAGAAGTGAGAAAATGGATTAAAGTGCGCTAAGATCCTTATATTGATTAGGAAGAGAGTAAAAAAATATCAATTAACATTACATTTTGATGATTCAAGAATTGATGCGTCTGACAACAGCCTCAGAGTCTGAGAAGTAAGGAGGGATGCCCAGGTCCAACTCCGTCCAGTTATGCTCTAAACAGGGCACTCCTTGTTTCTGGTCAGGAAATCTGATCACCATCAAGATGTCACTGGTCTCTAATTTAATTTATACATTCATTGTGATCCAAATGAAATACTAAGAAAGTTTTTTGCCCCTGGAGGTAGACAAGTTGATATTCAAGTTCACAGAAAAATGAACATATAAGAATAACTAGGGAAAATACTGAAAAGCAAGAACTGAGATATAACTAGCCTTCCCAGTTATTAAAACATACTAAGAATGCTCTATAACCAGGATGCTCTGGTACTGGCACATGAATAGACAAAAAGATTATTGAACTGGAACACGAATTCAAGAAACAGATCCAAGTACATATGGGAATCATGCATATAACATCTCAAATCACTGGGACAAAGAATAACTTTTTCGTAAATCGTGTGGGAAAATGAGACATTTGTCAACAAAGGAAGTTATATTCTTCTTTTACACCATATGAGAATAAGCTTGAAATGGATCAGGTATCTAAATATGCAAGATTAAACTGTAAGTAGTGAAAGAAAACATGGGTGAAGTCCTCTATAACCTGAGTGTAGGGAAGGTTTTCAAGCTATGACTCAAACTCCAGATGCAATAAAGGAAAACATCAGTAAGTATGAGTGCAAAAAAAAAAAAAAAATTCAAAAACCCCACTTTATAATGGCAAAAAATGACATAAGTAAGTCAAAAGACAAATGACAAGTTGGGAGAAAATATTTGCAACATATATCACAGATGTGGGGTGATATCCCTAATATATAGAGAATTTTTTTTTAACTGGGTCAGATGGGTGGGTAAGATCTCTAAAATCTCCAAAAGAATCCCTAAAACGGCAAGAATTCCTAAAAACTACAAATAGGAGGGGCGCCTGGGTGGCTCAGTTGGTGAACATCAACTCCTGATTTTGGCTTAGGTCATGATCCCAGGGCTGTAGGATCTAGCCCTGATCTGATAGTAAAATGACAAAACCCATGAGCAACCAATTTGTAAGAATATATTAAGATGGCCCTGGTATTTATGAAAATATGCTCAACTTCACTCACAAATAAGAGAAATGAAAATTTAGGGGCACCTGAGTGGCTCAATCAGGCTTAAGCATCTAACTCTTGATTTTGGCTCAGGTCGTGATCTCAGGGTCATGAGATGGAGCCCAGGGATGGATCCATGCTGAGCATGGACACTGCTTAAGATTCTCTCCCCCTCTCTCTGCCCCTCCCCAGCTCATGTGCACTCATGTTCTAAAATTAAAACAAAATAAAATCCAAAAAAATAAAAATAAAAGAGAAATACAAGTCTAAACTAAAGTAAGGTATTACATTTCATCCATCAGATTGGTAAACATTCAAAAGCTTGAAAATATACCTAGTTGGTGAGGTTGCAAGATAATGAGGAGTCTCACACAGTATTAGTGGGGATGAAAATGGGTACAATCTCCACGGAGGGGTATTTGGAAATATCTAACACAACTACATATTCACTAAGTCTTAGACCCAGCAATCCTATCTCTAGGAATTTACCCTGAAAATACCAATATGAACTGTAACGATATGCACAAGGTTTTTCACTGCTGCATTTTTAAATAATGGCACATATTGCAAAGTACTTAAATGCTCAAATATAGGAGATTGGTTTAAAAAAAACATGGCACATATACACATTGGAGTACCATTGAACTGTAAAAAAAGAATGAAGATTATCTCTATGAACTGATAGGGAGTAATTTCCAGGACATATTGTTGAGTGACAAAAAGCAAATTGCAAAACAGTATGTACAGCATGCCATCTTTTGTGTAAGAAAGAAGGGGAAATAATGAAACATATGTATATCTGCTTACTTTTGCCAAAAGAGACAGAAATAAATTTGATTACTTACAAAGATGAGGGGGAATGGGATCAATAGGGCAAGGGAAAGACTGTCATTTCTTTGTACATGCCTTTTTGCCTGTTTTTGGCTTTTGGAAGCATGTTAACATTCTGCATACTCAGAAGAGCAAAATTAAATCATCAGGGATGGGGAAATTAACTACAACTGAATGCAAACAGAAATAAGTGAACCCAATTGTATTTTGAATTAATAACATAACCATATTAAAGGGAAAAGAATTAAGTAATCCAAAATAACTCTTTTTTAATGTTTATTTATGTTTGAGAGAGAGAGAGAGAGAGAGACAGAGAGAGAGAGACAGAGCATGAGTGGGGGAGGAGCAGAGAGACGGGGAGACACAGAAGCCAAAGCAGGCTCCAGGCTCTGACCTGTCAGCACAGAGCCTGACTGCGGGGTTTGAACCCATGAACCACAAGATCATGACCTGGGCGGAAGTCGGATGCTTAACCGACTAAGCCACCCAGGCACCCTTTCAAAATAACTTTTGAGCACAGCTCTGACTACTATATATCCTCCATCTAGGGGAATAAAGGAACTACAAATGTTTTTAACGGTATGGGTAAAACTATTTTGAAGCTATTTTAAGTACATTGTAGAAAATGAATCATAACTAGGTTGATGTTTTTGGGAGCTAGGACTTTACAATGTGGAAGAGTGAAATCTCAGTGTTAAAGAAGGGAAAGTGAGGAGGAACTCTGTAGGGTTGGATTGGAATTGTAAATACTAATAGGAACTCATAATGTGTTATATGTGCATATTCCCCAGCTCTGTATATTGAAAGGATCTAGAAGCAATAATACTTCAATAGCACTGAGTATACCTACTGCCAAAGTTCTGGTTTCTAAATATCATTCCTCACTAAGAGGAAACCAGGTACCTTTTGAGAAACAGCTAATTCCAAGGCCGCATCAAGAAAGTACAAGATAGACCTGGAACATCTCTTTGTGCCAGAAAATTAAAAACTGTGTTTAAAAAAATGAGGGGAACATGTCAACAAAGATATAGAAACCACCATGAAAGGGAACCCACTGGCCAAATTGATGATAATTTAAGTATCAAAACAAATAAGGGCATTAATGGATTGTAACCCATTGAACAGGGATCATGAGTTCACATAGTAGATGCATAGATACACGTTAGATGGCTAGATGGATGAGATGAGAGGTCTAATAATAGAATACTAACTGGAAAATGTACGATAGTATGGAGGTAAAAGTTATCATTTTAGAGTCATCAGAGTAGACAGCTTGTGTGAGCAGAAAGAGTTAGGGGTCCCCAGAGAAAGAAAGATGAGACAAAGTTTTTGTGGCAAAAGAGAAATTATTTTAGGGCCCCAGTTATTTTCCCTGATCTGTGCCCTCCTGGCTGTACTTGGCCTAGCACACTGCTTGCAGAACTTCCTGGGAGGATCAGAACTACGAAGAAATGCAAAAAACTCAATAGTTAAGGATTTTAAGGGGAGGCAAAAACCAACAGTCTCTACCAGGCCAGGAAACAGCCTAACCATATCAGAGATGGTAATGTGGGACCCAAGGAATTTAACAAAAATCCCCTACCCCTGGACAAGCAGAGCAAAACTAACTCCATTTTGTGCTATACCCATCATCTCATGTATAACCCCCACATGACCTACTTATTGCTTAAGACGCTCCCCCACCCTAGTCAAGCTGCTGAGCACACCCTTACTGGAAACTGGCTCATATAGGAATGCGGAACCCCTAACCGCCAAAGAATGTAAACCCCGCCTTTTGCCCGCCAAACTTGCGTACCAATTCTGACCAGAGTGATAGGCTGGTTCAAACAGTTACTATAGGGTAAATTGTAATTCAATTGGCCACCTGCGTGTGGACTGACATGACTATGCAACTTTCTGTGTGTGTTACAATCTCATTGGCCACTGGCCCCCATGAAACTGCTACGCCTCTTAACCTAGGGGTCCAAGTCCCTGCTCCGCTGTGTCGGGTATACTTGGGCCCAAGCTCGAGCTTGCAAATAAACCCTCGTGCGTTTGCATCGGTATCGGCTCCTTGGTGGTCTCTCGGATTCGAAATTGGGGGCATTACAGGTAAATCAATGGTAAAACTCCCAGAGCTATTTCAAAAGTAAAGATTGACCTAATATACATTCCTGAGTTGTTTTTGTAGGATTGAAACCATGCCCCATAGGGTTAATGAGGTTGAAACTAGCAGAAAGTTTAAAGCCTGTTTTTCAGAGAAAGGTTGCTCCCTAATCAGTTACTGTTTCTTTTCAGGCCACACTAACAAATCCACCAGCTGTCTCTGCAGAAGCCTGGACTCAGGGTCAGCTGATACAGCTCCAGCCTAAGAGTCAGCAAGGCCCTGTATTCCTCACCTGAGATAAGGAGTCCAAGACTCCATCCAGTTCATAGTGACTCTCAGAGCCCTCCCCTGATTTCACAGTTACCTCTGCTTCATTATAATGTCACAGTCTTGGTGTCTGGAGGAACACAAGCTTCATTAACATAACCTAGCATGCGTATATAGGCATGTTTACAAAGTACACCTGCATAACCTTGTACCGCCTCTATAGGGAATGGGAAAGATCCCCCTTCTGAATATTTGTCCTAAACTCTATATAAAAGGAACCTGCTCACCCCTGCTGGGGGTTCACAGCTTTACAAGTTATTCCCATGATCTCCTTATTTGCTGCAAATAGTTTCCTTTGTATTACAACACAGCCTCCACCTGTCACTCACCAAGGAGCAAACTCTCAACTCATATTCGTTCAGGTACAGTTGGATCAGGCACAAATCATCAACAGATAGTAAATCAAAGACAGAAGTTTGATAAGGAGCAGGATGTTTTGGTGGTTTCTGACGTGGGGGAACAAAGGCAGAAGAAAAAAAATTAAATTTCCTTACAACTTACAGCCCATTGACAGACAAGTCCTTGAGACAGGCAGAGTGACATTCTTCTCTGAGCTCAGATGCCTCAATGTTGACACTTTGCTAAGGGCAAAAGGCAATCTTAGCCCAACCCCTCAAGGTCCTGTAAGACTACTTTACCATATAAAAATTCCTTTGAAAACTTCTTTTATCTCTACCCCCCAAGGTATATGTTGGCAATCAGCCTCCAAGTAGGCACTAGCCCACTGATATACATATGAAGGGTCTCATGACTGAGTTTTTACTAAACATTAATAAATGACCTTTTCCTAATAGCAGTTGGCCCCTCAAGGTCTTGGAAACCTTGTTTCCAAAATTCCTTAGAGAGGTGTGCTATCCCTACCCCCCTCCCAACTTAAAGGTATATAATCAGTCACCTGTCACAACCTCAGGGCAGCTCTTTCTGGGTTCTGTCCCTGTGGTTTAATAAAACCACCTTTTCGCACCGAAGATGTCTCAAGAATTCTTTCTTAGCCGTCGGCTCCGGACCCCAACACTTTAAACTACATCCGTCTCAAAATGTCTCCTCACAGATCTAGATAGAATGTCTAGACAGGGCGTTTTAGAACCCAAACTGTAACATCTGAAATTTAAATCTTAATGCATGGGCTTAATAGCAAATTGAACACAGCAAAAGAGAGATCATTAGACAATTTCAAACCTTGGCACAGAGAAAAATATTAAAACACAGAAAGTGTAGAAGTAAAAGAATGGAAAAAGATTTATCATCTAAACACTAACAAAAAAAACTTCCATAATTATATTAATATCAGGCAAAATAGACTTCAAAACAAAAAGCAATGTAAGAGAAAGAGGGACATTTCAGAATGATAAGACATTTAATTCAACTCTAAGATATAGCAATTAAAAATGTTAATTTTACTTTACAAACCCTCAAAATGTATAAAGATTAACAAATCCACACTTGCATTGGAAAATTTTAACACACTGCTCTCAATAAGAAAGGCAAAAGAAACAAAAAACAGGTAAAGAAATAAATGTTTGAACAGTATAATTAGCAAACAACCTCATAAACATTTTGAAAATACTCCACCCAACACATTAAGACTACACGCTTTTCTTTTTAAGTATACATGGGATATTTATTTTAATTGACGTTATTCTGGGTTATAAAAAAAAGTCTCAACATATTTCAATGAATTGATATCACACAAATTCTGTCTGTAATGCAATTGAACCTGAAATCAATAACAAAGTAGTGATAAATTCTCCATATGTTAAAAAAAATTAGAAATACATTTTAAAATAGCCCATGCGTCAAGTAAGAAGTCACAAAGGACATTAGGAATTTGTTTGAACTGAGTGATATGAAATACCGAAAGTTTTGCATGTAGGTAGGTAAAGAAGGTATCTTTATACTATGATAATACAAAGTAATACATCAAGTATCTTTATCAAGAAGTTAGACAAAGAACAGCACATGAATAGCAAAGAAAGCAAAAGTAAGTGAATGATAAATATGAGCAGAAATTAATGAAACAACAGTAAAAAATACCATGGAGAACATCAACAAAACCCAAAGTTGGTCCTTGGAAAAGATTAATAACCTGATACACATGTGCTGAGTATATCAAGAAGAAAAGAGGGGCGCCTGGGTGGCGCAGTCGGTTGAGTGTCCGACTTCAGCCAGGTCACGATCTCACGGTCCGTGAGTTCGAGCCCCGCGTCAGGCTCTGGGCTGATGGCTCAGAGCCTGGAGCCTGTTTCCAATTCTGTGTCTCCCTCTCTCTCTGTCCCTCCCCCGTTCATGCTCTGTCTCTCTCTGTCCCAAAAATAAATAAACGTTGAAAAAAAAAAAAAATTTAAAAAAAAAGAAGAAAAGAGAGATGGCACATGTCCAAAGCTAGGGATGAAAAAGGCAACATTGCTAGATTCTGCTGATACTAAAAATAAGATATTAATGGCCTATTATTAATAACATAGCCTAGGTTTAGATTAGATGGGCAGTATTCTGGAACAATGCAACTTAGCAGAAGATCTTCATAAGCTTTGGTGTATGGAAAGATTTCTTAGGGTATAAAAAAAGTGCTAACTATACAGGAAAATATTAGTGAAGTTTACTACATTGAAATTCAGAACTTGTCTGTTCATCCAATAACTCCATTGGAAAGGTAAAAATTCAGCCAAGGGTAGGAGAAAATATTTGCTCTGCATATGATAGACAAAGAGCTGATACTAGGAATACAAAAAGAATTTGTGCAAATCGATAAGGAAAAGTCAAACAACCAAATAGGAAAACAGGCAGAAGACTTGAGTAGCCACTCCACAAATGAAGCTATCTAAATAACCAGCAAACACATGAAAAGATGTTGGAGCCCGTTACTAATCAAGGAATGTAAATTAAAAACACGAGATACCACCACACTCCAACAGAATGAATACATTTAAAAACAATATTTATTTTGAGAGGGGGGAAGGGGCAGAGGGAGAGAGAAAAAGAGTCCCAAGTTGGCTCAGCCCGGAGCTCAGTGGAGCCCAATGGAGTCCAGTGGAGCCCAATGAGATGCGGGGCTCAATCCCATAACCATGAGACTGATGAGGGAGCATAAGGCAAGATGAGGGCAAAGCACAGGCTAACAACACCCCACTCCCCCTCCCCCCAAGGTGGGATATATGTGACATTCCTCAGGCCTTCCTGGGTGCCCAAGAACAAAGGAAGGGGAAAAAAAAAAAAACACAAAAAACAATGGTTACTGATAGAGATCACAATCCTGCAGGATATGAGTCTCCATCAGTTTACAAATGTCTTAATAAATTACTAGAAAAGGCAATCTCAACAGCCTCAGTCCTCAGTCTCAATAGCCTAACCTCCAGAAACCTATACACTCAATAACCTGGAGCCCTAACACCACCTTCCCCTCCATAGTGATGTGGGGAACAAAGGCAAGAAGAAAGTGTAAATAACATTACATTTCTTTATAACCTGCAGCCCACTGACAAATATTTGAGATAGGCAGAGTAAAACATTCCTCCAATAAACTCCCAACTGTCTTGTCTTAATGTTAAAACCTTACTAGAGGGAAAACAGCCTTAGTTGTACAATAACAAGGCCTCCAGTATCTTATGAGCCCTCTTTAGCATATGAAAGTCCTTTTGGAAACCTCCCTTTGGCCTTTACCTCCCCCAACTCCATGGATATAACCTCTCACTCTTCACAACCCCAGTGCAGCTCTTTCTGCCCACGGGTCCTATACCATGCTTTAATAAAATCACCTTGTTGCACCAAAGACATCCCTAGAATTCTTTCTCAGCTGTTGGCTAGAGACCCTACCACCACTCCATGACCTGAGCTGACCATCAAGCCATGACCTAAGCTGAAATCAAGAGTTGGATACTTAACTGACTGAGCCACTCAGGCACCCCCAGAATGAATATATTTTAAGTCTGGTCCTACCAAGTGCTGGAATGGATGTGGAACAGTTGGAACTCAGCACACATTACTGGCAGAAGTGTAAATTCACCTGGTGCCGGAGTGGCTCAGTTGGTTAAGTGTCTGACTCTTGATTTCAGCTCAGGTCATGAACTCCCGGTTTGTGGGATCGAGTCCCGTGTGTGTGTGGGAGGGCTGACAGCAAGGAGCCCGCTTGCTATTCTCTCTCTCTCTCTCTCTCTCTCTCTCTCTCTCTCTGCCCCTCCCCCACTGTGTCTCTCTGAAAATAAATAAACTTTTTTAAAAAGTGTAAATTCACACAACTGCGGTGGAAGAGTGATCATTACATTTTAAAGTTGAACATATACATACCCTATGAGCCAACAATTCCATCCCCAGATTTATAGCCAACAGAAATTCACGTACATTTGTGATGTGGGGAACAAAGGCAAAAAGGAAATGTAGATAAAATTAGGTTTCCTTAGAGCCTGCAGCTCTTTGACAAATACTTGAGGCTGGCAGAGTAGTACTTTCCTACGGGAACTCCCAACTGTTTTAATGTTAATTAAATGGATGGAAAAACAACCTTAACCACAACAGCTATGGCCTCCAGTGGGAGTCTTCTTCATCATATGAAAGTCCTTTTGGAAACTTCTCTTGGTCTTTATTCCCCCCTCCCCCCCCAACTCCAAGTTGGTCCTCAGCTGGTCCTCACAATCCCAGGGCAGCTCTTTCTGCCTGTCGGTCTTGTCCCCGAGCTTTAATAAAGCCACCTTTTTGTACTGAAGACGTCTCAAGAATTCTTTCTTGGCCGTCGGCTCCAAGCCCCAAAATTTTGTGTACTAAGAGGTTTATATAAGAATATGCCTTGCTGCATTATTCACCGTTTGTCTCTGGCATTAATTTTAGGAGGCTGTGCTAGAGTTTGGGAACAGGAGCCCTTTAAACAGTTTGTATTGTAAAAACGCCTTCCCCACCCCCTCCCTTTTTTCCCCTTCAGGCTCAGGTGATTGTGGGCTGTGTTTACATTTCAAAGACAGGAGAAAAACGTTTAACTTCAAGAGACCCAGAAAGAATGTAAGCTCCTCTAAGAAGGACTTCGGTTTCCTAAGGCCAATCATTTGCAAGCCTTTTGAGATAACTATGGAAAGTTTGGGGGTTGGTGAAGGAATCAGTGAAGGCTGAATGGTCTCTAGAGCAGCAAGTCAAGTTTTGTTGAGATTGTAAGATAAGGAAAGCTGCTCTCAATTCTTCAAAGAATTGGGTTGGAACTTAAATGACATCATGGTTTCATATCTTCAATTTACTTCTTTCCCTCTGGTTACATAGTTTTAATTAGGGGAGAAGGCCTTAAAAAATTGCCATCAGGCTCTGAATTATCAGCTTCCAGTTGGGCCAACTTTGACTATGGAGCTACTTCAAAAAACTTCTTGTCAGTTTCCAGCTGGGACAGAGAGTAAATATTTTTGGCGGTGTTAAATAACAATCCCTTGGGGTAGGATGGGTGGGTCCTCAAAGAAGGTGCGAAAGACACCTTCCCAAGGTGCAGGGTTACTCGGGGAGATATCCAAAAGAAAGAAGAACCACCTCTGTGTCCCAGGCAGACAAGTGAAAAAGACAAACAGGAAGACAATAGCTATTTCTTTTCAGCTCCCAGGGTCTCAAACGCCTGCTGCTCCAAACAGTTCAGATGCCACAGTGGCACATTTTGGGGAGGCTTGCTCCAAACTCTCTTGGTCTTGCCTTAGAAATTTTAAAGAAATTTCACAATCCAGAAGCTAAGTTCAATTTTTAGTGTGCTCTTTTGCTAAAGCTAGAGAGGAAGAGGGGGAGGGGGAGAAACTGCAGGGGAAGGGAAGAGAAGGAGCAGGAAAAGGTTGAGAGGCTCAGGGGAAGGAAGGGCAGGTGGGGCAGGAGAGGCGGAGGAGGAGTTTGTGAAGCCGATTTCTCTGATTTTGAAAGCCTCGAGAAAAAGATCGGAAGTCGCTTTTGAAGGTTTTGAGTTAACTACGTGAAGGGTTGAATTTCTTTTGGAGGCCTCCAGATGCCAATTAAAATTAGCTTCCCACTCATTTTGTTCAGTTTTATAATATTTTTTCCTCTCCCAACTGTGCAGGCAAGTAAACTAATTTTGGGATATCAAAAGTGGCCCAACTTAGCCAATGAGGTTTGTTTTCTTCCTTCCTTCCCTCCTTCCTTGAGTGTGTGAGTGGGGGAGGGGCAGCGGGAGCGAGAGAGTTTTAAGCAGGCTCTATGCTCATCTTGGAACCCAATGAGGGACATGACCTCATGATCGTGAGATCATGACCTGAACTGAAACGGAGAGTCCCATGCTCAACTGACTGAGCCACCAGGTGCCCCAACCAATGAAGTTTTAAATTATTCCTGGTAATGTGAGTCTAATGGAACAAAAACATATGAAGACCTATATATATATATATATATATATATATATAAATGTAAATATATATTTATTTACTTATTTTTGAGACAGAGAAACAGCACACGTGGGGAGGGGCAGAGAGAGAAGGAGATAGAATCCAAAGCAGGCTCCAGGCTCTGAGCTGCCAGCCCAGAGCCTAATGCGGGGCTCGAACCCACAAACCATGAGATCATGACCCCAGCCGAAGTCGGACGCTTACCCAACTGAGCCACCCAGGCACCCCCCCATATATTTTTTTAAACATAGATCCTGCTGACATTCCCAAAAGAGGTTGATGACTTAAGGCTATTCAAAAGGATATATTTCCCTATGATTTGGAAAGGTTTTAGATTGAAAGAAAACTTGGCCACCTGAAAATAAGTTGAGCACCCACCAGTAAATATCCTTAAACATGAATCCGGACGCCTGGGCAGCAAATTCCCTTAAACCTGAATCCAGAGGGCGAATTCTCCAGACCTGAATCCAGAGGGCAAATTCCTCCCCTCCAACAGAGCAAGGACAGGACCAGTTATTTTGCCCAAATAAAGTCTGATCTGAACCTCAACTAAAAGAGATAGGAGGTTCGGATCCAGGAGAACTCACCGCCAGAACCCCGAGGCTCCTCACAGTGGGAACACTTGGAGAACCGTGGGTCAGATTCGCCATCGGAGCATCTGCTGCTGGGCCCTGTGGGGGCAGGTGTCTGTTGTTCTGATCCCGCAGGCTAGGCCAACAATTGTCAACCAAGAAAGAATTTACTGAAATTTTAAGCAAACAGGCATTTATCCAGGCAATTAGAATTACAGTTGAGGAGGCACAGAGTCAGGGAGAAAGGAACCTGACTTGCGTTGGAAGGAGACAAAGAGGGGCAGAGTTAGAAAGGTGAAAGGTCATGAGTTCTCATTCCGGTCTTCCAGGCAAAACAGGGGTTGAAATCACGTTAGCTGGGACTGGTTGGGTAATTTGCAAATGAGGGATTGAAACTTGTCAAATTGAGTTGGCTCCTTTTGATGGATACAAATGGTTCCTGGGTTTTGGTGAGGAGTTAAGTCCAGGCTGAGGGTTTGCAGCTGGCAAAAGGTTCAGGGCGCCTCTGACAGGACATGCATAAATTCCTCCTCCCCATGGCCTCCTGGCCCTGTTTTAAAAGAGTCTCTCCTAGCTAGGCTTGCCGGCTCCCTTTTGAAAATCTGTTGTGATTGGAACAAAGTCAGACCTGCTTATTTAGTTTACTAGTGTCCATGGCTGCTTTCACAGCACGGTAGCAGAATTAAGTAGTTGCTAAAGGGACCATCAGCTAAGTGAAATATTTACAATCTGGCTTTTTGTGGAAAATGTTTGCTGACCTCTGACCTAAAACTTCACCTGAGAATTAATTTCACAGGTGTTCCTTTGTGACAAATCACTGCCCTCCATTTTTTTCTTTTTCTTTGCTGTGCATTTTTGTTTTATGAGAGGTTGGGTTTTTTTTCGTTGTTTTTTTGTTTTGTTTTGGTTTTTTTGGTATATATGTTCTATTTCACAATAAAATATTTTAAATCTATCCTTGAGTTCAAGCAGAGAACACCGGAGCTGTTCTGGAGATATACGTACTGGGCGGTAGGCCATCTTACATACAATTTGTTCCCCCATCTGAACAAATTTACACTTCATGGGTTTTCAGGGTTGCACAACAAAGCCAAAACAGGAATGTCCCCTTTTTAAAGATGGAGAACTTAAGGCTCAGAGATTGTTTTTCCAGGATTTCAAAGCTTGAGGGGGAAGATGGGACTTGTACCCATTCTGTCTCACCGTAACCCATGATCTTTCCATTATACCATGGAGGTTGTCTGCTGGTTATTGTTAGAAATGAAACCAATAGAGAAAGAAGGAGAAACATCCTGATCCTCAAGCATTTTAAGGGTTTAGATCCAGCCCCTAAATTAAGCCAGTATGTATTTCTCTAGAACACAGAAAAAGAATGCTTAACCGAATAATGTTTTTAGTCTTTTAAATAAAGTGCTTTACCAAAAGACTATCCAGGAGGGGGAAAAAGAACAGGGCTCTGGAAACTTCTAGTTCTGGTGACTTCCAACAGTTACACAGGGGAACCCATCTTCAAACACAGGGTTGGTTCCAAACCTCACAGAGACCTGCAGGTGACTGATGGCTTTAATCGTCAGCGCCCCTCCAAACATTTCTGCCAGCCAGCCATTAAAATGAAATGACAGGACTGTCCAACCACTCATTCCCTGTGGGCACGTTATGCTCTGTTTTCTCTGCAATATGCCCAGAGTCACAAATGAAATAGTCCCCTTTCCCCAGCAACAACAGTTAAAGCAGAGATAGATGCCTTCTTGACATCTGCTCTGCCTTCGCCAAACTTTGGAAGCCTCCCATCAACAGTTAACGAAGTATAAATAATGGGGCAGATTAACCTCCTATTATTACAATTGTTCATTCAACTCTTTACACTAAGAGCCATTACATGGATATTAGATGTGAGAGAAATGCTATTTATAGCTGCTGGTCCAGCACCCAGTGGATGTTCCTAGATTCATTTATGCATTTTGCTAATGGAAACCCTCAACATGTTAGGTTATTCTTTCAGGTTCTTTAATCTGGAAGTGACCTTAAATCATCCAGGTCATCACAGTGGCATTTTCTTTTCCATCATACTTGAGATCATTTATGTAACAGGCAGGGTTGTGCCCAACACTCTTGCTAGCCCTCAAGACACCAGGGGCACCGTGCTCTAACGTGCTTGATTTGGGCACCAGACATACCTGGGTTCAAATCCTAGCTCTTCCTCTTGCTGGGGGGTGGGGGAGGGCAACATTATAAAAGTTGTTTAATCTCCCAAAATTTTGAGTTCTTTCTGTATAAAATGCACAGTTGTCAGGATGCAGTGGGATGATAGATACAAAATATTGAACAGGTTATGGGGCCAGTAGGAGGTAAGGGCAGTCATCAGTACAGTTATTTAGCTCGTGGTATCCATTGTTATTGTCTAATGAAACCCTAATTTCATTTAAAGACTGGACAGACTGGAAGGGGGCCAGGTGCAATGTTGGGGCAGGGGTTATGGAACCTATTGGAAATGGCAGGCATCAGGATGGACTGGGGCCATTTTATTATGGGATGGCTTGGGGAGAAGAAATCTGTCCCTGCTCAAAGTCTCTCCTCCAATTTAACATCTTTGCCTGTTAGCTTCAGGCCTGTCCCTACTTTTGGACCCAGTTTACCTGAATCTCTGGTGTCCATTCCGCATTTCAGCTCCTGGCTAATAGCACATTTACTCTCTTGTGACCTGGCCCATGGGATCAACCATCTAATACAGGAGATGATTAAAATGGGTTCCATTGCCAGGTGATTTGTTTAAACCAATGAATCTAAACCAATTTAGACCACTTTTAATAGTTTAAAAGTTTTATTTTTTTCACTTTTTTGATCGTGGTAAAATATGCATAATATAAAATTTAGCATTCTAACCATTTTGAAGTGTATAGTCCAGTGGCATAAAGAACATTCCTATTGTTGTGCAACCACCACCTCTGTCCCTCTTCAGCACATTTTTTATCTTCCCAAACTGAAATTCTGCACCTATGAAACACCACTCCCTAGTCCGCCCTTCCCTAGCCCCTGGCAACCACCATTTTACTTTCTGTCTCCGTGAATTTTAATATGAGGCACCCTAGATACCTCATATAAGTGGAATCATGCAGCATTAGTCTTTTTATGACTGGCTTATTTTCCTCGGCATCGTGTCCTCAAGATTCATCCGTGTGATGTGTCAGAACAGAGCCCAACTTGACCTAGGCATCCTTGAGCAATTTCCTTAACTGCTGGAGTTTTCACGTCTGTAAAATGGGAGCTACAATAGATTTGTCGGCCCCTGGCTCGCAGTAAGTGCTCAGTACTTGCAGTCTACCTCTGTCGTGTTCCTCTCTGATCTGCTTTCCCGGGCTCTTTCTGAAGATCTTTTGCCCTGCTCAGCATGGTGCTCCTGGGCCATCATAGCACCTGACACGTGGTTGGCTCTCCATACACATCAGTGGCATGAGTATCTGAATGAAACTTATTCTCTCCCCAGGTCTGGTCCCAAAGGATTGGATGAGGGACACACTCTCTAAGATATGTCAGGGAGAATAATAGGGATCTGTTGAGGACATAGTTAGTTCAGCTCCCAACAGTTTTCAATATGGTACCTAAACCCCAGGGGGAATGAGTTAGTGGGGATGAAATAGAAAGCAACATTGTCTACATCTTGAAGTTGACAGGCCCAGTGCAGAGTTTAAGATCTCATTTTGCTACTTGCTGGGAGTACAACCTGGACCACGGATTTCCTCTTGACAGCTCAGTTTCCTCATCTCTCGGTGAGGGCCACAATCCCCCCTTCCCAGGACCACCAAGAGAACTGGATGAGATCACTGTGGGAAGACCTGCTATACTCTATCCCCTCTGCACCAACCCCTTCCTTGAGGAGCGGGGAGCAGCCTTGCACAGAAGGGTCTCAGCTGCCAGGGGAGCGGCACATTATTTGCAGTGTGGATTCAATTTCCTCCTGCCTCTTCTTTTTGTCACAAACATAATAAAAGTGAAAGAGACAGATGGCAAGACTTGATTCACTTTTACCAAATGTTTTTAGGGTGTGAATATAAAACTGAAATCGAGGGGAACGAGAGGGAGGTTTGGCCTCCAAGAGAAGGCAGAGCCAGGGACTGAAGACCCATGGATCAGACAGTGCCCTCCACGCTGACCACGCTGGGAACTCTAATGTTGGTGAGAAGAGATGGGGTGTGGAGGGGCTGATGCCTGCACACGGCACCTTCCCAAGGGACCCGAGAAGGCAGAACACAGATCACTTACTGGCCAATGGCTCTGGATCAGATGAAGTGATGCTGTTTTTTTCCCCAGAACAGTGAGGGCAACATTCTGCAGCCTGTTCAAGGGCAGTGCGGCACCTGACCTGAGCCTGGGTTCCTTTTCTTCACTATGGGGTACTGTCCTGTACACTTGCCTCTATTTCTTGGCATCCCTGGCCTCTACCCATTACATGCTAGTGGCACCCTCCCTCCCTCCCCAACCGTTAAGCCAAAGCTGTCTGCAGACGTTAGTAAGGGAGGACAAAACTGGGGCACAAAACTGCCCCCTGCCCAGAACCACTGGGTTAGGCCTGTCAGGGGGGCCTGCCCAGGCCTGCCCTTCTCCTGGGGTGGGTAAGTCAGGAGGTCACAGGCAGAGTTATCTGACAGTCCCATGCTGGATACCTTTGGTTCTGTCTCCGGTCTTCCCCACCTGAATCAAGGGGTTCCCCTGCCCTCTGGCTTCTGCTTGGCTTTGGCCCCTGGGGAATGAGGAAGGGATTGGAGGAATGGAGGAGCCTGGGATTGGGGTTTCTGTTCTATCACTCCTTCTCTGCAGGGTGTCACAGGCTGCCTGCTTCCCTTACAAAAGGCCTCAGCTGCCCCTCCAGGCCCCTCCAGGTTCTTGTCGCTTATTCACACTTAACCCCACCAGGCCAGGGGTGACAACAGCCCCGTCTCCCCTTTCCCCACAAAGGGGGCTTACAGGCACAAGGGGACTGTGACCTAGGGAGTCTGGCTTCCAAGGGATGAAGGTGCTGGATCTCTCCCAAAGATGTCGTGTCATCAGGTGGCTCTTCAAAGATGTCCCTAGATCACAGCAGTGTGTCGTAGGAAGGGGCACAAAGCCTGTGTAGGCTCCTCTCTCACGCCTGGGGACTCTGTCCTGGAAGGACTGGGCTCTGCATCTTTCAGCCCAGAGCCTCCTTGCCATAGTTCCAGAACACATTCCCCCCGAGGCCTTCCACTCCTTGGCTGACTGATGCCATGAAGAAAGAGAACATTCCAGAGCAGAGAAGTCTTTCCCTGCAGCAGTTGCCAAACAGGCTCCTGTCCAAGATGCCTCCCTGCTGCCTGCCAGCCAGCTGTATTTCAAAGGTCACAGTTTCCTCCCAGCGGTTTTCTGTAGAGCTGAAGTCTCTAGGACCCCGAGATAAATTAAAATATTGATTGATTCTTAATATTCTCTCAAATCTCTCAAAATCTCTGGGTCTCATATAAATCAATGTGCCAGTTCCAGTGACTTATTCAATAATCTGTAAAGTATCCTGGTAATTACTTTTGGGTCCCCCCCATGGCAGGGGCAGGCCACCTTTCCATCATTTTTAGGGCCCTGGGTACAATAGCCTACCAGGGGACTCTTCTTTCTTATTTTAATTACTGAGTCTCTTCGACACAGTGCCTGTACAGCAGAAGGGAGCTCACATATTGGAATGAATTTGTTGGGCAGACCCGGGTCCAGAACTCACAAACTCTGCGCCTCTTTGCTGTCTTGTCTGGCCCCACACTGCCAGCCCCCACCCCCCTGCTCCACCCTCTGCCCTTAGCTTTTTGGCCATATTCAGAAATTCATTTAATAGCACCTCATTCCCCAGATTAAATAAAGAGCCTGTCTTATTAAGGACAAGCTGTCTGAAGGCCACCAGCACATGGGCACTTCCGATGCTGCCCGAGGGGGCCACCTGGGTTTGGGTGTGGAGGTGGGACGGGGAGGCGGAGCGGAGAGACGGGCCATCTGCCTCCCAGAACAGCGCTTGCTTCCTCTGCTGTAACAAAATGACTTCAGCTCATTAGGGACCAACGTGGCTGTCCAAGAGGGTGGGCTGCTCCTAACAAAGCTGGAGATGCTGCTTTGTGCCGAATCCTTCCCATCTGGCCCCAGCTACTTCGGAGCTTCGTATTCTGTCCTAACCTCCTCCGGGCTAACCTGCAGCCAGATGGACCACCAGCCATCCCTGCTATGCACTTTGCTCTTTCGCCGTTCCTCCCTCCGTGAAAATATTCTGTCTGGGATGCTTTCCTTCTCTTTTCTCCACCAGACAAACTCCTGGTCATTCCTCAAAACCTAGTTCAGATGTGAACTCTGAGAAGCCCTGTGCCCACACCACACCCTGCAGTTTTCCTCTGGAACTGGGGATCCAGTTAAGCCTCAGAGGTATTTTCAGACATGGCTGCAGGGCTGGCTTAGAATAAAGCTCTCACGGTGTCCTACAAGACACTAGGTTATCTGCCTCCCACTGCCTCTGAGCTCACATCCTACACTTTGCAGTGCTCACTGGGCTCCATCACACTGGCCGCCCTCCTGTGGTCCAGATGCCAGGCATGGTCCCCCCTCAGGGTCCTTGCATTTGCTGTTCTCTCTGCCTGGGATGCCCTTCGCCACCAGCCTGCAGGTCACAGTCCCTCACTTCTTGCTAAGTCTCTGCTCAAATGTCGTCTGTCCACAGAGTCCTTCCCTGGCCACTGTATTCAAAACAGCCCCTCTTTTGTCTCCTTAATCTTATTTATTGCTCATCAAAACACCACCCGGTGTTATACAATGCATCGACTTATTTATTGTCTATGTTTCAGACTAAATTGGCAGGTCCATGAGGGCAAGGATGTTTGTCTGTTTCTTTATTGCCATATCCTTCAGAACCTAAACAGTGCCTAACATGGTAGGAAAATCAGCATAGATGTTTACATTAGGAAATGAATGAATGAACGGTGAAACTTCATTTGTGGGAGTTGATTTGCTAGCTGGCCCATACCCTGGACAGGTATCCCAGCCCCCGGAGGGAGAGAGACTGCAGGCGTGCTCTGAAGGAGCTGTTCTCGCAGAGTGGTCATGGAGGTCACTCGTGTTAGATCCCCAGCTGAGCGTGTGCAACAGTGTCAGGGAGCGGGGCCTTCTGCCTGCTTCTGCCTGGGACCCAGCAGTGCTCAGGCATGCGGCAAGCTTCAGGGCCACCATGGGGGCACTCCAGGAGACCTGGCAGGAAGTGGAGAATGGGGAAGGCCACTTGGAACTCACAGGGGTGTCCGCTGGGGCCCCAGGGCTGCAGTCTTGTGTGGGCAGAAGGAAGTAATGAGACAGTGCGATCTGAGGTATTGCTTTTACTGGGACCTTATTCATACCCACAGGCTGGAAGAAGGGTTTATCGTTTTGTTGACCAGTTTGCCTCAGGTTACAAACTGAGATTTCATACCGAGACATGCATGTACCTGTTCGAAGTGGCTTCAGGCTTGGTCATCGTCATGGAAAAACACTCTCCAGCCAAACTCTTCAGGCCTTCTGGGAATTTGGATTTAACATTCAAGCTTATTTTCTTTAAACTGCTGAGCAGGGAATAAGTCTTTGGTGTGCCTGTACCAGCCCAGGCAGGTGGGGCTATTGAAACTTAGCCACCGGTGGCCACTCATCTGTTTAATCCACGGGTGGAGTGCTGCCCAGTCATACGTGGTGAGTGATTATTCTTCTGCTCCCCAGACAAAGGGGATATGAAGACCCTTTAGAGAACATAAGTTTGTTTGCCCAACATCCTTTCCCTGGGTGAAGCGTCCTTCCCTGACTCAAGGTGGCTCAGTGGGCGCTGTGAGTCATGGTACCTTTCCCCACCCCAATGACCACACTATGATTTGAGGTACTTCATTACCCAGCAGGGTCGTTCGTCCAGTGGTGGGCACACTGTTTTCAGGATCCACCATCTCCCCTGAGCTAGCTCTGAGGACAATGACTTGAGTCTCCCAGCAGCCATTTTCCCACCAAGTGGAGCATGTCAGCTCACAGAATAAAGTCACTACCTAGATGGAAGCCAGGCTGAAAGAAAGAGGGAGAGGCTGAGCCTCGCTGATGCCATTTGAACTTGGTTCTGGCCAAGCCTAAGTCAGTTTCACCCTGGGCTTGTTCAGTAATATCCAATAAATCCCCTTGCGGTGTGGCTAATTTGAGCTAGATTTCTGTCATTTACAACCAAAATGTCCTGAACAATACAGGTCAGTTCTTCTCTTCTGCAAACCACATGACCTGAGAGCTGGAAGAGAAAATTGGGAAAATTCATGGGATCCTCTCCCCAGGACCCCCGCTGGCCCCTCGCCCTCTGCTGCTAAATGCACCTGTGCACTGGCAGTCACCGCAGAGCAGTGGGCCCGGGGCTGGAGCTCCAGCCGGTAGCGCGGTGCACGGATATTTAGCACCAGCTTCCCTGCCCTTTCTTCAGCTGGCAATGTGGGTCTTTTTTTCTGTCCTACAGATCCAAAGTCCCAAGAGATGGGATAGAGAGAGTCATCATAACCACATCCCTCACCCCCCAGGCGGGAACTTAGGGCTCAAGACAAAATGTCTAAATTCTGTGTCACTTGAAAGGATTGGGAGCCGGTCGGCATGTGGGTCTCTGCTTGGCTGCAGCCAGAGCACGGAATTTGTCAGGACAGTGGGTGTCACAGGAAGGTGGAGCTTAGAGCCACACAGAAAGCCCAGGCCCAAGGGGAGGGGCTTAAGTGACTAATCTGAAGAGGGTGGAAGAAATGTCAAAACCTGGGAGTAGGTGCAGAAATCTAGGAACCAGGGAGATGAGAGCAGGCATCGTGGGCACAGAGGAAGTGAAGAGGCGGTGGGACAATCAACTGCAACATATACAGGTGCCTTTTGTGGATGGTCAAAAGTGCCATCGATGGGTGGGACCGACTTAATCCAGATGGTTAACTTCTATGGGAAGCAACCACTTCTTTCCTAGTCTTGCCTTTACATAATTGTATTAGGACAATCTTTGTTCTTCTTTCTCTAAGCTAGTGAGAGATAATTATTAGGAAAAAAAAATTTTTTTTTTTCTCAAGAGAAGTCATATCTGAATTTGTCTGCCTTTTTCCATTTTCCCCTATGGCAACCACATTCCTCTTACTCTGCACTTCCTTTGAGGAGACCTTGTCAAGGACCTTCCTTTCACCCACCCTGGAGCATGCCTCGGCCCGGAGCAGAGACTTAGGAATGTGGAGTTCTAGCCCTTTGCCTCTCATGGACCAGTTGTGTGACTTTGACTGTGTCACTCACCCACTATGTGTAGTTTAAGTCATTTTTAAGGACCTCCCAGCTCCGCTATTCTGGGATGCTGCATCTACCTCCTTTACCAATTAATCTCTAAACCACACCCCATCCAGAAATGCCATTCCAAATTCTCACTGGTAAGCAGGTGTCTGCCCACAGACCCTGCTCCCCAGATGCTACAGGCAATTTGGGAACTATATTTTTAAAATCGCCACAGATGGGAAGACTAAACCGAAATGAGACTTATTTGAAAATGCTGCTTTTAGCATTTTAGCCCCATCTCTTCATCCCTCATTGCATTCAGCTTTTTGGATGGCCGCCCCAAATAGCCCATGATCTTTCCGATTGCTCAACAAAGTCTCTTGGAGAAGAGCCTGCTGGCTCCATGGCCCCTCCTCCCTGCCACCCGACAATTCTCATTCTAGTCCATTGCAGGGCTATTAAGATCCTATATGATCAATGTTATGGCCTCTTTAACAGTCTCTGTTATCTGCATAAACATGGGCAGATTTGCTTTTTCATCGTGCCCTAGAGGTCTATAACAGCTTCTATTATCTTCCCTGCCATATCTGTCTGTAACTTTAATCTAGGTTCTTGGCTCTATGGGTTCATTTGCATATGCCATCTTTTTATCCACACAGTAATGCTCTTCCTGCCTCTGTATTGCATTTTCCTTTCCTGGAAACAATCTATCTTCAGGTAATATCCCCAGAATTGGGGCCACTTTCAACTCTAACAAGCTAGGACTTGTCCCAGGAGCTGGTCTTGTCCCTGGGGCAGTATGGCAGTAGGCAAGCCTCAGGTTGGCAGGATGGCGAGTTGAGAGCTGGGCCAGGAAGCAGGCACAGACCAGGATGAAGGTGTGGGCAGCTCAGGAGCCAGGGTGGATGGAATTAAGGCATGAGGGGCTTCCTGGGAATTGGGAGCCAGGAATTGAGAGGGGAAAGTCTGAGGTGAGGGTCTTGGGAGTTGGCTTGAATTCAGAAGCTGGAGACTTATAACCAGGTCAGCTAAGCCCGAAGCTTCATTGGGAGCCCAGGCAATGTGACAGCCCTGGACCCAAAGAGACTTCTGCTGGGGACCTTCATGAGACTCTGGAACCAGTCTACTTTGGCTTAAATTCTGGCTACCCCATCACAGCTGAGTGACTTGTAACAAATTATGTAGCGTCTCCTCACCTCAGTTTCCCCATCTGTAAATTGGATGACTGTAATAGTGTCTTCTTTATAGAGTTATTTAAATGAGTTAACATTTGGACAGTTCTTGGAAGTGGCACTTGGCCCATAGTGGCATTGGATTCAACAATTTTCTTGAAATGTTTAAAGAAATTAAAGAAACGAGTTTACTTTGCACATGGAGAATTCTGCCCCAAGGGTATGTACCTTCTGATGCTACTGTGGGGATATGTTTCCCACCCAGGGAAGGCTTGGCTTTGGTGTGCCACTTGTAACTCCCGCTGTCTCCGTGTCCTTATTGGTGGGATAATTAGACAAGTATCCATTTGTATTTCTAAGTTCCCCTGAAAACATAGAACATAAATATGGTTTAGTTCTGCAATAAGTGTGTGTTATGGCACTAGTCAGCCCTTGGTTCAAATCCCCAGTCTTCTATTCAGTCATCATGTGACACCTGGCAAGTTTTAACCCTTTTTTTTTTTTTTAAGTTTAGTTACTCATTTTGAGAGAGAGACAGAGAGACGTGGGGGGAGGGGCAGAGAAAGAGAGACAGGGAGAGAGAGAATCCCAAGCAGACTTTTCACTGTCAGCACAGAGCCCAATGTGGGGCTTGAACTCACAAACTGTGAGACCATGACCTGAGCTGAAATCAAGAGCGGGACCCTTAACCGACTGAGCTACCCGGTGCCTCATTTACACAATGAGCCAATTGTTTCTGCATTGACACAACAGAGGGACCAATATCTACCTCACAGAATGAATTCAAAGTTCAAGAAAAAGGGTGTAAAGCATGTGTCTCAATGCTTTTTTCCTCCCAGAAAGCTCCCTTGTCAGCCAGGGCTGCAGTCTCATCTCATGGCTCTAGTGGGGTGGGGCAGGGGATTGGCTTCCAAGCCGATTCCCATGCTGTTGGCAAGATCCAGTTCCCTATGGGCTGGTGGACTGAGGGTTATCAGCTGTCTGTTGGACAGAAGTCACTCTCACTTCCTTGCCACATGGGTCTGTCCATAGGACAGCTCACAACATGGCAGCTGGCTGTCTTCAGAGTGAGCAAGCAGGAGAGCAACAGAGAGTGAGTGAGATGGAAGCCAGACTCTTTTTATAACTAATATGAGAAGTGATACCCATCACTGCTCTTTAGCAACAACCCTCAGAGGTGGGGGCTGGAGTTATACAAGGGTGTGAATACCAGGAGGTGGGGATCACTGCATGTCTCGGTGGCTGCCTCCCACACTCTGAAACTGCTTCTCCCCACCCCCCAACAGACGTCCCTATACTTCCCCTCTCCAAAGGTACCATTAGCCACAACCTCTGAGTCATTTTTCACTTTACCCCCTCCCCACCCTCAACCAGAGCCCAATCCCACATGCACTGGAGACTTTCAGTCTCTAAGCAAGAGATTTAATGTAATGGAGGCTCTTAATATAGTAATTTCACTTTCTCACTTGAAGATTTCTCTTTTTTTCCCCCGGGATCCTTTTAAGGTTTCCATTTCTTTAAACAGAGACAGGGTGGCTTTCCCCCTCCACCCATCTCCAAGAAACTATAGTAGCTAAATTCTGTCTCAAACATGTGTTTTACTACAGGATACTAGAATTCTTCCTTTATCTTGAATTCAGAAAACTTCTAACTCCAGTACTGTTTAAACACTGCCTTTGGCATGGCTCAGATGGCAGGGAGTGTTGGCTTCTGTGGGGACGGATTAGCCCTGCCGTTCACTGCAAAGCTGAGATGCATCTGCTTAGGGTTTGCTGATTTCTTCCACTAGGACTCATGTCGGGCTTCAGTAGCCGTCAGGCTGAAAAGGGAAGAGCAAAGACAGGCTGAGATGGTAAAGCTGATAGCAAAGTGGGAGCAGCCTTGAGAAGAGGCGAAGTGAAGGATGGAGGCAGATACAGGATGCCTGTAAGCAGTTAGTCTTGGGGCTCAGCCGGGAATCCCAGAGCTATCTGTGCCACAGCCCTAAAATCTAAGCCAGTGGCTAGAGTTCAAAAGAGGTCAGAAGCAGTAGTAAAAATCAGTAGCCGAAATAATCCTAGAGACTTAATAAAGTATTGCGAGGTAAGTACTAGAGTTAATGGGAACTGGAGATTCAGAGAGGTATAGCGGTTTGTTCAAGGTCACACAGCCTTGAAGTGCCATCATATCCCCCAACCCCCTTTCCCCAGGCTGGGCCCTGGCCCTGGAAGGGGGAACCAGGTGAGTCCAACCTCTTCACTGCCCATGTGTGAAAACAGACCCAGCGAGGAAAGAGACCTGCCTAAGGTCATGTAGCAAGGCAACGGCCCGGAGTTCTCTTCTGTATCCTACACTCTATTATGATGCCTGGATTTTCACTTTAACAGACTGAATCCAATCCAACAGCTTTTCTGGAGCTACCGCCCCTGCCCCTGGTGTTCTTATTTCGGTGCTCCCAGCCTTCATCACCATGGATGCCTCTCGTGTCATTTTCCCCTTCAGGCTCCATGCTTTGGAAAGTTTTATCTACCATACACTCTTCCCTTGCAGATAATAATAAATTTGTTTTCACAGATTTATTCACCAAAACCATATGTGTCTGCCAATCAGAGCTTCTGATCCATAAGAGATCATCACAGTTGGTATAAATATTGAGTTGATATAAATTGAAGCTTGTAGCTTCATTTAGTTTGGAGAGGAGGTGACTGAGAAAAGCATGTGAAAATTGCATGAGGCACTTTAGAATTTTTAAAATAGCACACAGATCTCTGCGACGGCTACAAGTGTGGAGGTAGGACAGGGCCCTGAGACCCCAGTGGACAGTGGAGTTCCTGGATCCCTGTGCTAGAAGGTGCCTAAAGGCAAAAGGTCCTCCAGCCAGACACTGAGCCACCCATCCCTGGGTTCCAGGTGCCCGTGGGAGCACTGGGGCAGGACCAGATGGCTTCTCATTTAAGGGGAAATGGGCAGGGCTCTCCATCCACGGCCCCTCTTAACATTAGTGCTCTATTCTTTTGATTCTTGAAGCAGATACACTTGGGAAGGCAGGCAAGTGGGCACAAGTTAAACTGCGATGAGCTGTTTACTCCAAGTTACCACCCAAGTCCTTTGTAGGCCTGACAGTTCACCAGATGATCTAGGGTCCCAACAAAGCCTCTGAGGGTCTCTGGGAATGGTCCCCAGTTCTCCTGACCCGTCTCTGTGGGCATGACATATCCAGGCCTAACAAAGGGCTAGACGACCAGGTCAGCTGCTGGTACCTCCACTCGGCATCCCATTCCTAGGCTGGACGTGCTGACATCACAGAGCAGCCTCAGCTGGAGGGTCAGGGCCTGATGTGAGATGGAGACACTGTGATTTCCAAACCACACCTGGTTATTCCTCATGTGCTAGCCACAGGGCACACAGCTTCCAAACCTTGTGGCAGCCTAGGGGTTTATCCAGCTTGCCTCCAAGATGCTGTTGGCAGGAGTGTAGGCCTGGGGCTGGGCTCAAATAAGGGGCAGAAAACTGATCTCCATGGAGGTGGGAAAGCTAGAGGTGCCAGGGAGCCCAACGCTGTCTCCACCGCAGCCCTGTGGCTAAGGCCCTTTTCCTGCCCAATCTGTAGACTTTCTATTGCTCTCCCCACACCCTCCCGGGATCTTCATAGTGGATCTTGGGCATCATGAGGCAGTCAGACCCTCCAGGAAGGAGGACATAGCCCATGGAGCTAGGTGCGAATGAGATGAAATCGGCCATGACCCTGCCTCAAGGGACCCTCTGTGAGGGGCTGCACATTCTGAAGCTAGAAACCACATTATCTTTTTTTTTTTTTTCTGACAAAAAAGGTAGGATATGGCAGATAAACTTTGCCTTCTTAGGTAGATATATCTATTATATAAATGTACATTTAAAAATACATGTTTTAGTTATTTAATCTTTCTTTCTTTTTTTTTTTTTTTTGAGAGAGAGAGAGACAGAATGTGAGCAGGGGAGGGTCAGAGAGAGAGAGGGAGACACAAAATCCAAACCAGGCTCCAGGCCTTGAGTTGTCAGCACAGAGCCCAACACAGGGCTTGAACTCACAAAATGTGAGATCATGACCTGAGCTGAAGTCAACTGCTTGACAAACTGAGCCACCCAGGCACCCCTTTTAGTCTTTATTAAGGGAATCATAAGGGAACGTATGATCCTTTAAAATAAGATTTAAATTAAAACACTTTTTAAAAAATTTATTTTTTATTAAAAAAAATTTTTTTTTACATTTATTTATTTTTGAGAGACAGAGCACAAGTGGGGAAGGGGCGGAGAGAGAATGAGACACAGAATCTGAAGTAGGCTCCAGGCTGCAAGCTGTCAGCACAGACCCCAACACAAGGCTCAAACTCACAAACCATGAGAGCATGACCTGAGCCGAAGTCGGACGCCTAACTGACTGAGCCACCCAGGCGCCCCAAAAATTTATTTAAAAAAATATTTATTTTGAGAGAGAGAGAGAGAGAGAGAGAGAGAGTATGTGTGTGTGTGAGCGGGGGAGGGGCAGAGAGAGATAGGGAGAGAGAGAGAATCCCAAGCAGGCCTCATGCTGTCAGGAGCCCAGTGTGGGGCTCGATCTCATGAACTATACCCTGAGATCATGGCTTGAGCTGAAATCAAGAGTCAGATGTTTAATGGACTGAGTCACCAATGTGCCCCTAAATTAAAATACTTTAAAGGTTTTTATTTTTTTTTTATTTTATTTTTTTTAATTTTTTTTTTCAACGTTTTTTATTTATTTTTGGGACAGAGAGAGACAGAGCATGAACGGGGGAGGGGCAGAGAGAGAGGGAGACACAGAATCGGAAACAGGCTCCAGGCTCCGAGCCATCAGCCCAGAGCCTGACGTGGGGCTCGAACTCACGGACCGCGAGATCGTGACCTGGCTGAAGTCGGACGCTTAACCGACTGCGCCACCCAGGCGCCCCAAAAGGTTTTTATTTAATAGTAGTGACTGGGAAACTTAATTGAGGATTCAGGTTAAGGTGATGGAACAATTTTGAGACAAGTCATTGAAAATCCATAACAAGACGGAATAATGAGTAAAAAACAAAATCCTTGCCTTTTAACAAACACCATAGAAAAGCACCAGTTTATTTCTAGATAGTCTGGTCTGAGATTCTTAATTGTTTTTTAAAAGGTAGCATATTATACCAGGAAAACATAAATAACTAAAAAATAATGGTAATAAATACAACAAACCCTTATAGGAAAGAGCCTTGATCCAAACTGAATTGTCAGGGAGCCTTCAGACTGAGCTTGTTACATGCATTTTTCCAGCAGTTTTAAATGAGGTCAGGCTCCAGTGGGCCTGGAGACCTGTTTTGAGGGATATATCAACACCTATCAAGCCGTGAATCCTGTGCCTTTACACCTCTAATTGTTTGGGTTTCTTCCAGTCCCAAAGGCAGTAATTCAAATGTCTTTGACTTCTTAAGCCATCCTGATTTCCAGATTTCCACTGCATCTCTTTTTATAAAGCCTAGAACCTGAAATTGCCTTCAACAGATTTTTCTTTTCTTTAAACTCCTAAAAATACTGTTTCTGGGCAAGCAGTGAGACTGTGCCCTCGTTCAAACCAATCTGCAGGGCCAAGGTCAAGGTGGGTGATGCAGGAGGAATGGTCACCTTTGACATGCGGAGGACTACCATCAGAGCTGGCATTAGGAGACGGTGGGTGGGTCGGGATCAAAGGACCCCATAGAAAGGAGCCCCAGGTCTGTAGCTCTAAAGCTTCTGGCAATTCAAGCTGCCGTATTAAAGTTTGTGTAAAGAGGTCAGAAAGGGCCTTTCTTCTCTTAAAACCTCAAGATTGCTTTCTAAACTTCTGTGTCACCTGGGAGGTGTCCTCAAGTGACTCCCACAAATAGCCCAGACCCATTCTTTCCTCAGTAACATTTTCCTCACTTTGAGTTGATTGACAGCAGTCTTGTTGCCCTGGACACAGCTGATTGGACAAGAGGGAAGCCACACCCCCAGGTGTGCGCCATTAGCATGACTGTGCAATAGGAATCCTGCCTATTGGATAGTGATGAACCAACTCAATCAAACCTTCACTTATGGAAAGAGTATAAATGCAAGATACACACAAGGGAGTGGGGTTTGCTTGAACTCAAGTTACATGCTGGGTGACAATGAGCTGCAGTTCTGGCTGTCTACCAGAAGTGCCGGTCCCAGGTCCACGCAGGGTGAGGAAGGAGGACGTCCCATGATTCCAGGCTGTGTTAGTTTCCTGTTGCTGCTGTAACTAATTAGCACAAAATTAGTGGCTTAAAACAACACAAATATGGGTTTTGGAGGTTAGAAGTCTAAAATCAAAATGTCAACAGGGGTATGTTCTTTCTGGAGGCTTCAGTAGAGAATTTAGATCCTTACCTTTTTTAGCTGAGGCCATTTGCACTCTTCAGCTTGAGGCCCTTCCTTGAATCACTCCAATCTCTTGTTTCTGTGTCACATCTCCTCCTACTGTGTTTTCTACCCTTCTGACTCCCTTTTATAAAGACTCTTGTGATGCCATTTGGCCCACCTGGATAACCCAGCACAATCTTCCCATCTCAAGATTCTTAACTTCATCACATCTGCAAAGTCCCTTTTGCCATAGAAGGTAACATTCACAGGATTAGGATGTGGAGATCTTTGGGGGGCCATTGTTCAGCTACCATACCTGCTTTGTATATTCTTTCAATAAGTCTGAATTTCTTGTAATCATCTACACAACTCTATACATTTGGGCTTCAATATCCACCCTGCTCACAGTCCCTGGCAGGGATAACGGAAGTATTATGTGATTCCACCTTCCTTGGCAATAAATAGTTGGTGAATAGCTGATCTATTTTCTGGTTGGTGACGTATTGGGTAATGACCCATTGACTTACCATTGCCAGCCAGTGACTCATTGACTTCTAGAGAATCTGGATGAGATTGCACAGGAATAGTGGCCAATTGACGGAGGGCCGTTTAAACTAAAAGTCATCTAGAATCAGGATTGATGGCTGATTGATGCACACGGTGGTGGAGGGCATGCACAGTGTGTGTAAGCAGAGGAAGATGGTTGATCAAGAGAAGAATTGAATGGAAACAGAATTAGAGAGATCATATGACCTGACAGAGACTGAGATGTCCTCAGGCCTGGGCCCTGTGGGGGTCTGGCTGTGCTTTCTACCCTGTCTCTTTAGTCTAACGTCCCTCTGTGTCACTGCAATAAACTGCCTCTCTGTTCTTAAGCCACAGTGGCACTTGATTCTTTGCAATGAAAACAGCTCCAATAAGAAGACTCTTTTTTGCTTGACTTCTTAAAAAGGTGACTCACGCAACCCTTTAAACCAAAGACCCTGTGTTCAAGAGGGGTTGTCGAGAATTCAAGAAGAGCAATGAGGAGGTGGAGTATTGCCCCTGTGGCCTCCTTATATCCCCTGGTGGGATGCCCTGGTGGTCCTCACTATGCCCTGGTGGTCCTCACTTCCCCACAGCTAGAACTAGAGAAGCTCTGAGGGAAGACCGCGGTTCTCCCACCCTGAACAGGATGAGGGGTTACTTGACAATTTTTTCAGGGTTGGGTTGCTGAGGAAAACAAAACAAAACAAAACAAAACTATTCTCACATTCCTACCCTTACCATATTACCTCAGTCCACAGATCTGGATTTGATTTCTGCCTCAGTTTCCCTGCACTGAACTCCATTTCCTCACCCTGAATTCTCCCCATCCTACTCTTTCCCTGGGTTGGCTGTCCCTTGCTTTACCCCCAGAAAGTGGTTGAGGCCAACCTGTGACTGAGCCATCACTCAGAACCATATTACCAAAGCACCTTCTGCTGTCTGGACTCACACCCGCCAGGTACTGGCACCTGCTTCTGCCACGCCCAAGCCGGCCTGTCCTCTGGACATCACGACGTGTGCCTTCCAACCTCTCAGAACCCCGCTGCCTCTGTCCCTACCTCCCCAGGATATAGAGTACTTCAGAAAGCACCTGGAAATCCCAGAACCGTGGACTAATGAGATGATTTTTGTTCAGCGGCATGTGTTCTGTGCAACAAAGTATTAATAGGGTCTCTGCTGCCTCCATGGCTTTAGTTGTCAGGGAAAAATTGAAGACCAAAACTGCTGAGGAGCTGACTGGTGATTTAATTTTCTCTAATTTTTCTACCTCTAGGGAAACTGTCAACTTAATTAGAAGCCAGACCTCTCAACTCTGCTGCAAAGTGTGAGTGGTTGCCCTGGGTTTGCAGGCCCACTGGCTCAGCTGGGAGGTCTCAGACACTGGGTCCTGTGGGACAAAGCCACTGGGGGGAGAGGGTCCTGAGACAGTTGCCCCTGCTGCCCGGCACATTGCAGGGAAATCCTGCTTTGACAGTCCTGCTAGGATTGAATCCGCTCTCAGGTCACCCTGTCAGAAGCTGTTCCTCCTGGGTCTGTTTCCCTCCCGCCAGCAGCTGTTTCTACTGTGGAGCTGGCATTCTCCTTAATTCTTGGGGTACCAGACAAGACCTGGGTGTACAGAGAGAACCCCAAGGTGCAATACATTTGTTTCCTAAGCCCTGGACATAGCGCTAAAAGGCTGGCAGTAGGCTCTGCAGCCCGAGACAGGGTTCAGTCTGCAGCATTTCCCAAGCTTATTTGGTCTTGCAACACTCCGGTTTTAGAGCATTGATTAACATCTCCCTCAAATAGTGTTCAGTGGAACACGTGTTAAGAAAATGTTATTCTATTATAAGATTTATCACACTGTATTGCAATGATTTATTTGCATGGCTCCCTTTTCCACCAGGCTACGATTTCCTAAAGGGCAAGAAACGTATCTTATTCATCTTCTTAGCTCCGGCACCTAGTAAAGTGCTCCTTCATGGAGTTGGTCCCCTACCCAGCTCATGTCAAGGTCACCAACAATCTTCACTGCATTCAAATCCCTGGTAACATTTGGCATTCCCTCCTTCTCCAAACACCCTGGTCTCTTAGCTCCTGTGACACCGTACCCTCCTGGTTTTCTTCCACAAGGCCAGCAACGCCTTTGCAGTCCCCCTACAGAATCCTTCTCCCTACCTGTTAAAAAATATTGCAGTGCCCAGGGCTCCATCCCTGAACAGTTCCTTTGCTCTGGCTACACTCTTTTCCTCGGTGACCCTGAGCAGATCCACAGCATGAAGCACTTTCTATAAGGCAGTGATTATCATGCATATATCTCTCCATGTGATCTTTCTCTTGAGCTCTAGACTCCCATGTGACATCTCGTCTTAGATGTCAGTGTTTGACAAATCTCAAACAAAACTCTTGATTTTACCCAGCAAACCTATTTATCTTCTGGTTCTCCCTACAGTAGTAAGTAGCATCACCAGCCACCAACTACTCACATCTCTGAAATCTGAAAACCATCCCACTTCTTTACCTTCCTTTTCAGTCCCTCAGGACAGTCCTACTAGTACTACCACTATAATCGTTTGGAATATTGTTATTATTATTATTATTATTATTGGATATTCACTCCCCTCCCCCTCTCTCCGTAGAATATACTCCCCATACACCTCATTGATATTGGACTCCGGTAGGTGACTTGCTTTGGCCATTGGGATGTTAGCAACCGTGTCCAGAGCTGAGACCCTAACTGTATTTGAAAAAACATAGTTTGGTACTTACATCCTGTTGGTTATCAATATGTTACCTCTCAGTCCAAGTTCACCGTTCGTTGCCTGATCTATAGAAGTGGATAAGGGTCTTTTACATCTATTGCCTTTGCCAGCTGACATGATGTTAAGTTTTGTCACTAGAGGGAGCTGGAGGTGCCTGACTCCCTCTGCATACCTGCCGACCAGCCTGCAATGCCCTGCTCCCCAGAGGGGGTTCTGGCTTGCCTGACAACTTATGGAGCAGCTCTGGCTTAGCAGCCCAACAAACTTGTCTTCCATCACATTTCTCCTCAACTATCCCCATAGCCTCTGAACTCGTCTCTTTTCTTCCATTCTTGCTATCCTGCAACACATCGTGATTCCAGCTGATTAATGATGTTATCATACATGACGTTTTAATATATATCAGGTTCTGTTTAGACTCATTTATCCTATTCTAGCACATGCTCTATCACTTACTTGATTTGGAGCCCTTGCCACAATATTTTAATTATGATATCTTTATGAAATATCCTCCCACCTGGTAAGGCAGGCCCTCCTCACTGCTCTTCAACACATTTTTTGGTTCAACTACTCTTCCTGTTCACTCTTCCAGATAAATTTTAGAAGAATCATTTTGTCATGTTCCCCCAAACCCTCCAATATTACAGATTCCTTTGGGAAAATGAACATCTTTATACTATTGAGTTTTTCCATCTAAGAGATTGACACATCTATATTTAGTTATCTTTTTTTCAATAAAGCTTTCTGAGGTTCATTCTGTTGGTCCTGCACTTTCTTTGTGAAGATTATTTGTGGGCATTTATTGCTTTTATTGCTATTACAAACAGGATTCTTTACTTTTCTATATAACAACAGTAATCATTTAAAGGCTATAATAGAAAAGTTGTTGATTTTTGCATGTTTATTCTGCAATGAATTATTTTATTGAATTCTCCTTGCTAATTCCATGTGTTTTCAATAGATTCTCTTGAGTTCTTTGGGGTATGAAATCATACTGAGTGTAAATAATGTTTTTCCTCCTCCTTTCCAATAATTTACCTCATACTGATGTTTGCTATCTTACTATGCCAACCAGAACTTCTAGTTGTTACATGATACATGATACATGATATCATGATACAATGTTACATGATAATGGTATTCTGGAAAATGTTTGCATTCATATGTAAAACATGAACATTGACCCTTTTCTCACACATTCCTATAAAAGCTAACTCAAGACGAATCTTAGGCTCAAATATAAGAGCTAAAACTATAAAACTTTTAGAAGAAAGCACAGGAAAAATAATATTCGTATCTTTGGGCTAGGCAATGATTTTTTAGGACACACAAAAAAGCATGAATCATAAAAGAAAAAGTGGTAAATTAGACTTCATCAAAATCAAAACTTTCGCTTTTTGCAAGACATTCTTCAGAAAATGAAAAGACAAGCCACCAAGGGGGAGAAAATATTGCAAAACACAAATCTGATAGAGAATATCCAGAGTACATAAAAAACCCTCACAGCACAATAATAATAAGATAAACAGCTGTAGAAAAAAATAACTAGATGAAGAGTTTGAACAGACCCTTCACCAAACAAAGATATTTTGGTGGCAAATAGACACGTGAAAAGATGCTCAACCTTATCCGTTATCAGAGAAATAAAAATTAAAACCAAACCAAGAGATTACATCTACTACTCAGCTCAAATGAAAAGGCTGATCATATCGAGTGTTAGTGCAGAAGGGTACAGAGCACGGGACTCTCATGTGGTGTTGGTGGGAATGCAAAACAGGACGGCACTTTGGAAAACAGCTTGGTAGTTTCTCTGGAGTTCAATATTTACTAATTATGACCCAGCGTTCCTACTCCTAGATATTTACCCAATAAAAATAAACATATGTTCATACAAAAACCTTTATGCAAGTGCTCATAGAAGCTTCCTGCCTGATAGTCTGAAGCTGAAAACATCTCCATGTCTATCAACCGTTGGACTGTGAAACAACTTCTGGCACACGCATACAGTGGAATACTGCTCAGGCAGCCACGTGGATGGATTGCAGAAGTCGAATGCTAAGTGAAAGGAGCAGGCCACCATATGATTTCGCCATATGACATTCTGGAAGAGTCCACCCTACAGACACAGATCAGAAAACTGGTTGCCAGGGTTGGGGTTAGGAAGAGAATTAACTCCAAATGAGCTTAAGGGAAGTTTTTGGGGTGATGGACATAGTTTATACATTGAATGTTGTGGTGCTTAAGTAACTATATAGATTTGCTAATAGTCATCAAATTGTAAATTTTAAAGAGGTACATTTTAGCATATGCAAACTAAATCTCAACAAATCTGACATTTATTTATTTATTTATCTATCTATTTATTTATTTATTTATATTTTTTGTTTTAGAGACAGAGAGAGCATGCATAGGGGGAAGAGCAGAGGGACACAGAGAGAGGATTTCAAGCAGGCTCCACGCTCAGCACAGAGCCCAATGCAAAACTTGATCCCGTGACTATGGAATCATAGAATTGAGCTGAAATCAAGAGTCAGGTGCTCAACTGACTGAGCCACCCAGGTGCCCCAACAAATCTGACTTTTAGAGAAGATATGGATGCATAGGCCAAAAAAAAAAAAAAAAAAAAAATGGTAGCATTAGCTACAATCTTTGTTTTACTCTTTGTTTTAATAGCGATGCCATTATGTATTATTTTGGCAACAAGTTTGAAAACCAGAGACATATTCTTTGTTAGGTTAAGGAACTAACCTTCTGCATCACTAAGATTTCTTAGCTGTTCATAACAGAAACTGATGCTGGAGGATTTCAGTGGAGAAGAAATTTTGATGGGACCCTGGATAGCTCAGAGAATCACCACGAGGTCAAGAATGGATGGAACCTGGGCAGTGGTCACCATGGCCCAGATGCCCCAGAAGACAGGTGTGGCCATGGCCATCTCGGATGTGAGATGCCACAGCTTGAGACGCCAGCACTGTTGGCCCCTGGAACCCAGATACAGCAACTGCACTGCTGTCCCTGCAAACCCATGTTACTGCTGTTACTGGAGCCATCATACAAAATCCTCTGCATTTAATGAAACCAAATTAAAAATAAAAAACTCTCTGCTGCCTCTTTTCTTTGCTCCATCATCTGAGTGTAGGCCGAGTACCTCACTGTTGCTGCAGGGGTGGGGCCAGCGCCTGGAAGAATGAGCGTCTGGCATTTTCTCCATTTTCATACTCGGAGATAGCTCTGTCTCTCACCCAAATCCAGAAAGTGAGAAATTTCCCAAACATAGGGAGAGGGTTCAGATGTGGAGTGCCAGCCCACTAACCACCCCCATCCCAACAAATGTCCACTTGTCCCATCTATTCCTGGTATTTTAGAGAATGTCCCCTTTGGGAATTGATGTTGAATTTTCATAAATGATTTTCCTGCTCCTAGTGAGATAATCATATGGTTTGTCTTATTTGACCCTTTGATGTGTTCTATAAACAGATTTACTAATATTAAAACAGGTTTGCATTCTTTGGGTAAACCCTACTTGGTTGTGCTAAATTATTCTTTTAATATACTGCTGAATTCAATTTGCTGGCATTTTGTCTAGAATTTTCACATCTATATTCATGAGTGAGATTGGTCCTGTTTTCTTTTATGCTGTCTCTTTGTCAGCTTCAATGACACTCTGGACTCTTCCTCTCAGGGATTCCATGCCCCCTGATTGGGATTTGAGCCCTGAAATCTTTTTCATAAACCGCAGGCTTTACAACAACTCACATGGCTCATCAAGGGTTAGGAAATTATGGGGATAGACACAGATATGATGGGAAGTCCAGATGCCTAAGGCATCCCTTAAATTACTCTGGGACATTTACTGAGGGCAGACCATGTGCCAGCTGCTGAATTATTTAACCTGACGCTTAAATAAGCTTCTCCTCTGTGGGTAGAATTCAGATGACATGTGAAAATCATCTGGAAATAAGAGCATGTGAGAGGAGATGCAAGGCCATCTCATCTACCTGTGTTTTTTTTTTTTTTTTTTTTGGTGGGGGACATGAAGCTCAGAGAAGGAAAGAGTGTTGCCCAAGGTACAGACCCCAGTTTCCCTGACTCTGTCCTTTGTTCTTCCAAAGACTCTACTTCATAGACAGCGCAGCTAAAAAACAGGTTCAGACCCTGGTGAAAACATTGTCACCAGCAAGGGCCGGCAAACTGAAAGCCTTAGCCCAGCTGGTATTGATGGGCTCCATACACAGGCCCCTGCCATCCTGCCCACCCGAACCGGTCCTGTCCAAACATGAGGGCAAGGAGCATCAAATATACTCCAAAGATTATGTCAGGGGTTTGGAGCCAGGCTGCCTGGAGGCAAACACTGCTTCCACCTCGTCGTAGCTGTGAGACCTGGGATTCTGACGCCTCCGTTCTTCATCTGTGAAATGGGGTATGAAAGTGCTTACAGTCCAACCTGGCCCGGGCTCCGAGCAAGCCCTCGGGTTATTTCTATAAGGAGCCCGCTTCGTGCCACACTTGTGCCCGTGAGTGAGGCCATGGAGAGAACTCGGACTCAAAACAATGTATTATTGCAGTGCCAACACCTGCTCAAAATACGTGACTTTTGCTCACAGGGATGGCATCTTTAGAAAACAGTATCTTTGATTTCTCTCCTGAAGCTCCCGAACTATTTAACAGGACAAAAAGAGCTTTGAATAATGATCAGAAAATTTCCTCGGCCTCTTCTCCAGGTTCTTTGATTTTTGCAGAGACACTCTGGGGATTTCCCAACTGTGTCACCTCTCCCGCTGCTCATGGCCCAGGGGATGTCTGGCAGCTGGTGGCCAGTGCCCAGAGGCTGAAGTCACAGGCTGGACGCCTACAAATGTCTCCTGGCCACTCAGATCCCTATTCCCGCTTTAGGAAGTGGGTGTTCTCGTCTGTGGTGTTCACCCCACTCCCGCACACTCATGCCATGCCTGGGAGCTTGGCTGTGCTCTCCGGGCCAGTGGCTACTGCTGTTTCACCGTAGAGGCGTCTGCACAGCTTTGCCTGGGGTCTGCGCCTTGCATCTATGTCCCCAGCTCTAGCGTCCCCATGGTCTAGCCTTTGTTACTTTTTATTTCAACGTTTTTTTGTTTTTTGTTTTTTTTTTTTGGGGACAGAGAGAGACAGAGCATGAACGGGGGAGGGGCAGAGAGAGAGGGAGACACAGAATCGGAAACAGGCTCCAGGCTCCGAGCCATCAGCCCAGAGCCTGACGCGGGGCTCGAACTCACGGACCGCGAGATCGTGACCTGGCTGAAGTCGGACGCTTAACCGACTGCGCCACCCAGGCGCCCCTAGCCTTTGTTACTTTTTAGAACACATAACAGACCAGGGACAGACGCTGTTCCACGGCAGAGTTCTGCAAACAGCCTGAGTTCATAACAGCCTTGGCCTAGAGCGGGCTGATGCCACGGGCGACAGAGGGTCCTCCGATGGCACTTCTGGAGATGCTCTGAAGGCAGTGCTCTGCCTTCACCTTGACCATCACCCACTCTGGGTCTTGGTTTCCTCAGCTGGGCAATGAAAGCCCTTCTTATAGCACTGATCTCCCTGGTCTACTGGGCTTTAAAACAGGTAAGTGAAGTCAGAGGTCTTTGGACAGTAGAAAGCTGTCATGAGTAAGGCAGTCGTATGTGTTGAGGTGTTTAACTGACATCCAATATGAGAAGACATCTTTATCAACAATAGAATAGAAACAGTCTGAACCCAACTTAAAGGAGGGCTACAGGGGTGTCCCCAGGCACGCCCCAGAGGAATTACAGCTGGGCTTTACAGGGACGAAATTCATCGGAGACTCCTCTCTATCTCTGGGGCCATGTGCCTCTGTCTGTTCCACTTTTGTCTCTGTAAACCAGTTCGTTCTCCAAGGCTCACAGGTGTACTCTCAAAATGCAGCTACAAAATTCAGCCCTGCCCCGCATCAGGGCAGCACGGGCCTGGCTTTTCCTAACCTACAGTTACAGTGCCCATCACCAGGTAGCTGATTCAGTCCTCGTGGCCTAAGACGGGCCTGGCAGGGTGTCCACCCTTAGCCCAATCAGGACTCTGTGTCCAGTAGGGCCCCCTGTTACCTAGAACTGACATCAGCGTGTGGCAGGTAGGTTCTCCGAGACCGAGGGAGAGGCTGGCACACCCTTGCCAGAGCTCAGACATCCATCTCTTTCATTTCACAAATGGGTAAAACAGGGGTGCTTGGGGGCTCAGTTGCTTGAGTATCCCACTCTCGATTTCGGCTCAGGTCATGATCTCAGGGTTCACAAGTTTGAGTCCCATGCTGGGCTCCACACTGATAGCACGCCAAGCCCTCTTGGGATTCTTTCTCTCTCCCTCTCTTTCTGCTCCTCTCCCGCTTGTGTTCTCTCTCTTTCTCCCTCTCTCTCTCAAAATAAATGAATAAACTTAAAAAAAAAAAAAACCAAATGAGTAAAACAAATCAGGGAGTGAAAATGATTAGTGCACTATTACTCAGAGAAGGGCAATGTAGGCTTGCATTCAGGCCTCCCCACCCATAATATGGACTTTTTCCATGATATCCCTCCTGCCCTTCTCTGTTTCAGACTCAGACAAGTGTTTGTGTTAGGTGGCCTTGTTCTCTAATAAAGAAATGGAAATCAAAACAACACCCCTGTGAAGCCAGGCTGGCCATGTGGGCAAGTTAATGTTGGTGGGAAGGGCTGTCTTCTATGGCTAAGCCTCGGAAGCAGGGCTGTGGGCCTCACTCTGAATGAAGCCTGCGGGTCGAGGCGAGGCACCAAATGGGGCTGATGTGGCACCTCTGCTCACACTCACTAGACCTGGGCAGACCACTCACAGACGTCAGCCCTAGAAGGCGTCCCGGGACACGCCTCCTGCCTCCCAGTCCCACTCCTTGTATGGTGACAGCCCAGATCACATCCCATACCCACACTCTCCTGGATGCACCAGAGAAGGGAACGTTTATTTTGAGAAATGTTGGTGCTAGGCTCTTTGGGGATATAATGGTGAGCAATCAGGCCGTGTCTCTGCCCTGAGGGGGCTTGTGGCCTGAGCACCTTGTGTACATGCTGTGAAAGGAAGGAAGGGGCAGGGACCACAGGAGCACGGGAGGGCTCTGGCCCTGGTGGGGTGTGGGGGCAGCAGGGGCCACCCGCCGTGAAGAGGGACACCTGGGCTGAGGCCTGCAGGATGCATTAGGATGGTCACTAACATTTCCAAACACTCACAATGTGCCTGGTACTGTGGTCTACACACAGTGCCTCATGTACTCCTGCAGCACTGGAGTGCACCCATCTTACAGATGAGGAGACTGAGGTGTGGAGAGCTTTAGTAAGTTGCCCAAAGCTACACAGGTTTAAAAAAAAAAAAGGTGCTGGAGCTGGAGATTGGAATCCTGAGGGTCTGACTACAGGTCCTGTGTGTGGAACCACTAAATACAGCAGACATTAGCAGATGGGGGAAGAACAGGGGAGGTCCCTGAGGGAGACCCGGTAGAGAGGCCAGCCCTGGCTGCAGCACAGTGAGTGAGGCACAGCCCGGAGCAGGCTAAGACCCGAGGCCTTGTAGGGCCTTGGGAGCCATATTAGGAATTGTATTCTTATCTGGAACACAATAGGTCAGAAGACACTGAATAAACTGAAGGACAGAAAACACATGATCAGAACTGTATTTTTAAAGCATTTTTTTTAAACGTTTATTCATTTTTGAGAGACAGAGTGTGAATGGGAGAGAGGCCAAGAGAGGGGGAGATATTGAATCTGAAGCAGGCTTCAGGCTCCATGCTGTCAGCACAGAGCCTGACCCGGGCTCGAACTCATGAACCGCCAGATCATGACCTGAGCCGAAGTCAGACGCTCAACCAACTGAGCCACCCAGGTCCCCCAGAACTATATTTTTAAAAGGCCATTCTATGTGGGGCACCTGGATTGCAACCCCGGTTGACAGTCTGACTTCAACTCAGGTCATGATCTTGCAGTTCGTGAGTCTAGCCCCACTTCAGGCTCTCCGCTGTCAGCACAGAGCTCACTTTGGATCCTCTGTCCCCCTCTCTTTGTGCCCCTCCCCTGCTCATGCTCTCTCTCTCAAAAATAAATAAGCATTAAAAAAAAAAGACTATTCCGTGTCCAGAATGGAGATCAGATTGAAGGGGCAGGAGTACATATGAGGAGACAAAGTCAGGGGTCACCGCAGGGTCCCAGAGAAGGGGTGCTGGCAACTTGAGGGAGGGGCCAGTGAAGAAAGAGGGAAGTGGGAAGGGGCCTGGGAAAGCTCTTGACAGTGGTTGGTGAAGAGGGGGCTGCAGAAGAGAGTGGTATCAAGGGGACGCCTCAGATTCTGGCTTGTACCACAAGAGGGAGAGGGGCCTGCCACTGAGATGGAAGACACTGGAAGGATGTGCTTATTTTCTGCATTCATCCACACTTTTGTGTAAGTATGGTTCTTAAATTCTAAGGAGGATATTTAAGAATGGCCGTGTGTAAGGCAGTGGTTTGATGCCTCTGGGAAAAAAACAAAATGGCAGCCTTGTCTTTCCTGCCACTCATGGACCCTGCAATGGCACAAGGAAAATGACGTTGAGGATGGCACCAGAGCCCACCCTCAGCAGAGTAAAGGGAATGGGTTCTCAGCAGCCTTTCTGGAGACAAAGTCTCATGCCTGGATTTCCAAGCTCACTCTGCAGGAAATTCATAGTGTGTCCTAGAATTCCACATTCCCCGGAATCCGGGTTTTCCCAGGGAAGCCTGAGTATGGGGGACACCCACGTAACCATTGCAAAGTAGCAGGTGCAGAGCGGTACCACGGAAAGTCCCGGGGAAGCGCTGCAAAGTTCCACCGCCTGCCCCTGGAGCTGGGAAGAGATTTGGAAGTGGAGGACAAGGAAGCAGTCACTAGAGACTGCTTCAAGCAATAGGGAGAGAGCAGCCCTTCAAGCAATAGGGAGAATCCCCCCCCCACTCCTACCAGCACACACAGCTCTGTCATCCCATCTAAAATCTCTTCCTCCGGCAGAGATGCTCTCCTCGCAGGCAAGGCATTTAGTGAAGCAGGTTTACTGGCCATGGTGGGGCCTGTCCAGAGGCCTCTTTGGGACCCAGGCACTCGTTCCCCCAGGTGCGAGGAGTGAAGGTTGCTGACGGCTCACAGTCTAGACCCCCCTGAAACTGCCCTCCACCTCCTCACTGCTGCACGCAGGCCCTGTGCTCTTCTGGAGGCAGCCTTGCCTGATTCCAGACAACCCTGAAGGCCAGCCTGGCCGCAGAGCTCCATGGGGAATGGGTCCCTGTTGTGACTGCCTCTCAGTTCAGCTTCTCCCTTGGCCCCATCCCGCTTTTCTTACTCAGAGAATATCCCTGAAAAACCTCAGCCTCCGGATTTCCACCTCCCTCTCAGAGTCTGTCTCCAGGGGAGTCTGACTTACCGCACCGATGGCTTTGTAACGTGGCATTTCGGCTTTGTTCACGTAAAAGAATTCCCTTGCTTGTGTGTTTCCTGTTGGGGTGTGTCACAAGGGAGATTCCCTTGAGATTTTGGAGGGTAAAAGGGAGGCAGAGCCTGGCTCTGTAGCTAATGTGCTGACTCAGCTCCTTGCATGAAGCAGCAGCTGGGCCAGATGCGTGAGTTTAGCTAAGTGATGAGGAGCCCAGCCTCGACATGGCTTCCACTCCACCAAGGTCAGGGGCAACAAGAATGGACACAGCTTCCAGGCTGTCCTTGTGGGGTCCCTGCTTGTGCCTGTGGGGCTCCAGCCTGCTGGTGATCTTTGCTTCCTGACTTCCCTACGGCCTTCAAGCTTCAGTATCGGATGCACAGACATCTGTACAGGGGGCCATTTTTAATCCATTCCCACGATGCGTGGGTCAGCTCCCTGCAAGCCATTCCTTGATATCCCAATCTCTTTTTCTAGAGATCTACTTGTTTTGCTTCACAGGTCCAACCCTGACTGACAGAGACACACATTCTAATTAGGGGCAAGTTGAAGCTGCTGCATAGATTAGTGCAGAAGCAAATAGGGTCAGATTAGCTACAATAATAGAAGCACGGCTGGCAATGTCTGCTCTTTGAAGAAAGACATGTGAGCGGTAGGTATGTCTACTCTGGTGCTGGGATAGGGAAGATGAGGCTGTCCCAGCCCAGAACGAACACAGAACAGATGGAGCAACAGACTCAGATGGTGTTGGAGGAGATCTTGCCCCAGCCTCCTGGTTTACGGCAGCACTAGCGTCTCACAGGGAGGGGCTGGTAGTGAAATCCTTACCTGGCACCTGCACAGGGTTATTGCTGGCACCAGTTTTGGATGTGTGAACATATACAAACAACTCCATTCATCCACTGTTTGCCTCACTTATTCTCAGCTCTTTTTCTTGTGGTCCATAAAAGGCCGAGTTTTAACGTCCCTGCTGACAGATGCAGTACACGGGTGTGGCTGACCAGGTGAGCCCCAACCTGTACAGACTCCGGTCCAAGCTGAGTTCTTGTCCTGAGACATCTCACCTTATCTAAGGGCATCTGTTTTCAAGTCTTGTCTTTCCATCTTCTTTCAGGAAGCCGTTATTTTACTTTCCATCCTCTGAATGAGACTGGACGTTGCCCCTCGGAGTTTCCATGGCTGCGAGTGATTTACCTGACATGGAAGGATGAATAAGAATGTAGGCATAAGCAAGCAGAGACAGAAAGTTACCAACTGAGTCATAAGAGGGGATAAAGAGTAAGAGCAACAAAAAGGAATAGGAAGGAGGTTTATTAGCTAATGCTTGAACACATGATGGCCCCAGAGCAGAATTCTTAACGGATACTATGATTTTCACACATATTTTATCTGCAAAGCTGGAAAAGGCCTGTGAGAAGGGAATGTAAGATTCCAGAGCAGTTTACCTTTCAATTCTTCTCTTTAGAAGACCCATCCTTGGGCTCTTTGGCTCTAGGGGCTTCACTAGGGTTCCTTGCTGCTTTCTTCCCAAACCTCCCCTTCCTCTGAGTGTGGCCTAAGTACTTTGGAGCTGGTTCTCCTGGAAGCTGCATTGTTTGGAGGGCGCGCAGGAGCGGGGGCTCCCGAGGGCAGGGCCAGGGGCGGTGCCTTCCGAGGGCAGGGCCAGGGGCGGAGCCTCCCGAGGGCAGGGCCAGGGGCGGTGCCTCCCGAGGGCAGGGCCAGGGGCGGAGCCTTCCGAAGACAGGGCCAGGGGCGGAGCCTCCCGAGGGCAGGGCCAGGAGGTCTTTCTTTTTCTGAGAACTCCTCCAACTATTAGCATATTTGCCAACTTTGGTTAGCTAAAAAAAACGATCCCCCCAAAGATATTCACGTCTCAATCTCCGGAACCTGTGAATGTTACCTTCTATGGCAAAAAGGGGGCCGTTGCAGAGGGGATTAAGTTAAGGATCTTCAGATGGGGCCGTCTCCTGCGTTACCGGGTGGGCCCTGAGTGCAGTCACACGGATCCTTATGAGAGGGAAGCAGAGGGTGACTTGACACACACAGAGAAGACGATTTAAAATCGGAGCAGAGACTTGATGATGCTGGCCCCGGGGACTGGAGTGATGTGGCCACAGGCCAAGGAAGCTGCAGCCGCCAGAATATGGAAGAGGATTCTCCTTGGGCCTCTGAGAGAGACTACGCTCTGCCAACATCTTAATTCAGTGCCATGATACTGGTTTTTAAACTTGTGAACTCCAAACCTGTGAGAGAATAAATTTCTCTTTTCTTAAGACACAAAGTTTGTGGCTAATTTTCCACAGCAGCTCTGTGAATGTTTGCTGTAAAATGTCTCCTCTGTTAACACTGGGAGGGAGGGGGAGCCTCTAGAGAAATGGGGCGGGGATGGGCCATAGTGAGTGGGGGTCTGGGTCCCTGGGCAGGTGGGGCTGCTGGGAGGGAACGGCCCAGGATCACCAGGTGCAGTGATGCAGAATAGTCCGGAGGCTGTGGATTCAGACAAACTTAGGTTTATATCCTGGTTTTGCTTCTGATCTGTTATTCGATTTTTGGCACGTTATTTTAATGTTTTTGAGTTTCCTTCTCTGTCAAACAGAAAAAAAATAATACGTACCCTACTGGCTATTGGAAGATTTAATGAGACAAGGCAAGTCAAAAATAGTGCGGAGCACCTAGGACATCTAAATGCTAAATAAGAGATAACTCATGTGTGAGATTCAGGCATGGTTCTGGCAATCCTTACCTCCAGGAGGATAAATCCCTCTGGTCAGGCAGGGTGGCAGGTGCTGCTGAAGTGCAGCATAATTCCCCACGTAGCCTGGGCTGCAGCCATGTCAGGATGTGTCCACGTAGGGGCAGAAACAGGGCTCAGGGCACTGGCACAGGGGGGTGGGATCTGGCTTGGGGAAGGAAGGTGGCCAAAGCCAGGCAAATTTTAGACTCTAGCCCCAGAGGACCCCAGGGTCCTGGGCATCGGGAGTACCTCATTTGTAGGACTCAGTGCACGATGAAAACATTGGGGCCCTTGTTCAGACTATGACGAATTTCAAGACAGCAATGCAGAGCAAAAATGAAGCATGGGACCTTTCTGAGCACGGGGTCCTGGAGACTGCACACCTTGCATACCCATGAAAGCAGCTCTGCCAGCTTTGGGGTGGCGGGGAGTCAAAGATAAAGCTCCGTCCTGTTACCTGGACCAGGCCAGGCAGGAAAGAGCAGCATTCTGCTGAGCCCCAAGGCAGTGCTTGCTGCTCAACTCTGCTGTGAATGGGAATCACGGGGGACCCATTAACAGGCAGATTCTGATTCAGGGGAGCTGCAGAGGGGCACTTGAGAGTCTGCAGTTCTCACTAGCTCCCTGGGATGCCTGATGCTGACAGTCCCCAGGCCACACTTTAAGTAGCAAGATCCCAAGAGACACCTTAGTGACATCACACATGGGCGATGGGAACCTGGGTGTCAGTTTTTCTTTTCTTCTGTTTCTCAAGCTACCGATCTTACCTTTAGGGACGTGGCACTTCTGTTCTGACCCAACGGGAGGACACCTGAATGTTATTCCAGGAGTCAGGCTGGGTTTGAGTCAAACAAAGATAGAAAATTTAGATCCAATAAGAGGGTCTATCAATCCTATTACTGATAATAACAGCAACAATAAACTAACATTACTTAGTTTCTATTTACTGAAAACAAACCATGTGCTAGAAACAGAACAAAGCACTTTAAAGGCATTGTCTTTTTTCACTGTTTATACCTGTATTTAGTTGTAAAGTATTAATAATAATAGCTAACACACAGGTGCAAGGCCCTAAGACAGGTGGTTGTAGTATAAATTAACTTATTTAAAGTCCTAACAAAATTTTAACTATTGATTTTCATGCATTATCTGGCATGACTTCTAACATCCCTGTAGTAGGCACAAGTACTATGCCCATTTTACAGATGTGGAAACTGAGAAACGTTCAGTTACTTGCCCATATCTGTCTGACTCCAAACTGCATGCTCTCAAACACTCTCAAGTAGTTTGTCCTGGTGGTAGATACAGCGGAATGGGTGAGTGTTGGCCATCACTAAACAATGTACAATGTGTGCTCACAGGTGACAATTTATTGGATCCTCACAGCCAGCCCGTGAAGCAGTGCTGATAAAGAGAATGAGGCCTGGAGATGTCAGTGAACTATGTTCACAGCCAGTCAGTGGGAGGTGTGAGGCCGGGGGCACTCAGACTCTGTGGGTACCTCAAGCTGCCATTTCTCCATTGGAGGGACGATGACGGGAAGGGCAGTGTTCCAGGAGGTAGGCTTCCAGCTCCAAGTCCGATGAGTTCAGGCAGTGGCTCCAAGGAAGGGAGACATCTAGGGACAGAGCTGGGAGTCTTAGGAGGCACGTGCTCCCAGGCATGGCCTTTCCACAGCTGGCGCTGGGCTTCTGCTGCCACGGGAGGGGGTCAGAAGTCACCTCTTCCTAAGGACTGTCCTCTGCCTTTCCCAGGGTTGGACAGGCAGCAGATCTAAGGGCTGAGGGTGAAGTCTCAGACTCTCAGGTCTGATCGAACCCCTCTCGCTGGCACATTGTCCTGTTTCAGACCAGTGGAATTGCTTATAGTGCCCCCTGACTGCTTAGCTGGAGGGATTACATGAGTAATCCAGGGAGAGCTCTGAGAAGAGAGCCTGGCTCCTCCTCCTATTGGTAGGGGTCATCTCCCTGCACAGGGCTCTCACCTTGGGATCTCGGGACTAACAGCAAGTCCCCTTGAGCTGAGGGCTGGGGCTTCCTTGTCCGAGCAACTGGCAGCGTTCGCCATGTTGGCTGGGCTCAATTCTGCTAACATCTTGGGAAGGAGCACATTGTTGGCACTCTTTCCCATCCGTATAAAGCGTATATAACCTTCAAAGAAAAGGACAGCAATTTTCTCTCCAAATGTTATGGAAAAAATAGCTCACGTCTCAGGAAGAAGGTCTTGGTTCTCATTTCAGCTTTGTTATTGGGTAGCCGAGTGGTTTTGGGAATTCCAGCAAAAGTCTCTGGGCCGTGGCCTCCCCGTCTAAAGAGTGGGGGAGTTGCATTGACAAAGAATACAAGGCCTCTCCCCTCAAGGAATTCCATCCTGGAGCAGAGGAACACCCCGGTGGAGGGATGTATTATCTACTCGCTATTTGTGGCTCTGACATTCTAGAATTACCCCCTTCTCACCCCTGGATCCTACCCACCGTATTGTGCTGAACAGGAAAGAAATAAATATGTCTGTTGCTAGTCCTGCTCTTTTACCACGTACCTTCCTCTCCAGTTAAAGACAAATCCCACATGAAGGCCAAGCTTTGAACCACTGACTTAGTGTGGCATCTGTCCACAGCAAGGTCCTCTCACTGGTCAAAGTCCAGTGGCTTCCAAAGTTCGGATCCAACAATATTAGACATGACCTTGAGTTTCTTTGGGCTGGTGAAGACAAAGATGTTCTGAGGTTACCTCTCACACTCTCTCAGCTCACCTGTACCCTTTTCCAGGAGGCCTCTGGCTGGTACTTCAAATCAGCAGGCCTAGAGGCTTACGTCTCAGTAATTCAACAACTACAGCAGCTGGTTCTTTTCCCTTAAGATTTAATACTTGTCATTTATCTGTGTCAAAACTGCAAAGGAGCAAGTTTCCAAAGACAGATTTATTATGTGTGCCGAATGTCTCAGGTGCAGCAGGGCATAGAGATGGGCTGAATTCCGTATCTTGCCTCGGTTTTTGTTCTATAAAAATAGCCACTTTTACTTTGCATTCAGACAAGTGAGAAATATACAGTCTTGAGCTGTGAGTCACCACGGGGCACTCACAGAAAGTAACATTATTGTGGGACTGGGTTCTAGCTATTGCTTTCAGGGTCAGCTGCTAGGCTTGCACATGTGTTGGCTTATGCAAAGAGCAAGTTGTAACCAGAACTGGCTACATAATTTGTGAGCTCCATGCAAAATGAAAATGCAGGGCCTCAAGGTTAAAAAGCAGGGGAAAAAGTGCTGCTATAGATAAAGCTTTTTCCTTTCTCAGGCTGCCTCTCTCTCACTTGTCATGGTGTTTTGCATTTGCTATTTAATGTTATTCTAAGAAAAATTAAAGTTTTCACTTACTAGCATGAATTTTACTATTCATCTTTATGTTGTGCAATGCAAAGTTAAATGCAAATATGAGAGCATATAAGTCTTGGGTGGAGTCACTGAAATGATACAATTCATACTTTGCAGCTCCTCCCCAGAGGGTGCCCAACCCGGCCAGAGGAGGCAAGTCCAAGCCAGGCTTAGGAAGGTTGAAGGAAGAGAGGACACCTTATCCATGGAGCTGGCTGAGGGGGAACTCCAGGCATGGGGACACTTGCAGGGGAGTGTGAACCTTCCTGGGTGTCTTGGGGCCCCTCCCCACAATACGGGGCCCATGCACACTCTTTCTGGCTTGAGGGCTGCCAGCTTCCCCTGCCTGGCTACTCTGGGGAGCCTCTGGACTGAGGCTTCCTACAGCTGCTGGGAGTGGGGGTCTGGAGAAATCACTCTCCCTCCCATGAGCTTACCACCCCAAAGCACAGCAGATGGGTTCCCCAGAGTTCGAAATGTTGCTGGGACGTCTCGGTAACTGGGTTGGGGGTAGGAGAGCAGCTCAGTGTGCTGGAGACTTGGCCTCTGGCTGCCCAGCCCCACCCCAAGATGCTATATAGGGTGTGAGCTGGGCCCTGACTCCCCCTGTGCCCTGCCTGGGGTTGAGGGCAGCAGCAGTTGTGGGGGCCCCCTGATTGAGCATTTTGAGGAGGTGGCAGGAGGCAGGACGAGGAGATCTGAGGCCCTAATCCATGGTGAGTGCTCCATTGCCCCATCAGAGTTCACATGAAAACTGACTCTGTGATAATAACTAAGATTATCATTATCGAGAATTAACATTATCAAGAATTTCAAGATGGTGATCAGAAAGCATTAAACCCCAGCGCAGGGCCTTTCTGGGGAGCAGGCTGTATGATGGCACTGTCCATGAGGCCTGGGCTGTAACCCTAGATCCACATCATGGCTTGGGCGCTGTGTTCCCTGAAATCCCATGGGCTCTGGCTTCTTCAGGGCCATCACCCAGCAGGCCCACCGGGGCATCAGGGCCATGTGGGAGAGAGGAATAAACGCCGGACTCAGGGGCAGAGAATTCTTTGCCTCTATCCTGCTTCGGACCCTACCATCTGTGTGTCCTTAATAAAGTCACTTCACTTTCCTATACGGCAGACCCTTGAACAACACGGGTTTGAACTGCGTGGATCTACTTAGATGCGGATTTTTTACAATGCGGTAAATGTATTTTCTCTTCCTTGTGATTTTCTTTACATCTCTAGCTTACTTTATTGTGAGACCACAGTGTATTATATATAAAACATACAACTTATGTGTTAATTGACTGTCTACATTGTGGGTAAGGCTTCTAGTCAACAGTGGGCTATTAGTAGTTAAGTTTTTGGGGACTCCAAAAGTTATATGCAGATTTTCGAGTATGTGGGTGTCAGTGCCCCTAATCCTCATGTTGTTTAAGAGTCGACTGTACTTGAACACATTTCTATCCATGTTGTATCCTAGGAGATAAGGTGCTTACTCACTAGTTTGTGGTTAAATAGCAACCTCAAGGCAAAAAGCAACCTCCCTGGTAAATCAGTTCTGCACTAAGCTTCTGCAGGTGTAATTGATCCATGCCTTAACAATAGCAGTGGGAACAGTCTAGAAAATAATTGCAGGAGGTTTGCGTGTGGTGATTGAGGGACAGGGAGCTTGATTTTCACAACTTCATAAAGCAAGTCAATGATTCAAACCTTGTCGATCGCGACAAGGGAACCTTCTGACTGAAGCCTGCTAGTGATCTCTCACTTTATACAGTTGATTAAAATAAAGTCTTCAAGCTAAATAAAACACCTGAGCAGATTTCCTATGCCCACATATGCTCAAGGATGGCCTCGGTGGTCTGATTTTGGACTTTGAGTCTGTTATAAATACTCTAGGCATGATTTTTTAGGCACATTGTTAATTTATCAATAAGTATTTGTTGAAGTAATTAAATGACTCAAAACCTGGTACCATCCATTTTTGAGAGCATTCCCTTATTTCCACAATTATTAGATATTTCTTCTAAATTTATGCTGGTTGCCTTTTTCTTTTCTTTTCTTTTTTTTTTTTAAGTAGGCATCCTGCCCATTGTGGACCCCAACACGGGGCTTGAACTCACGATTCTGAGATTAAGACCTGAGCTGAGATCCATCAAAACCTGAATTGAAATCAAGAGTCAGATGCTTACCCAACTGAGCCACCCAGGTGCCCCGCCCTTTTGTTTTCTCATCAAAAGTTAAACTTGAATTTCTCAGGCTAGTGTTCTATACGTGGCACAGGTATGTTTTAGGCATAGTTATTCTACTACTGATTATTGTACTGTTTCTTGTGAGGAAAAATCTGTTAAGAATAATAGAAGATCATTGGTGGTATTTGACATTTCTTTGGTCTTTGATATATGGGCAAGAGTTACTTGGTCTCAATACTGGTGCTGCTTATAGACCTACAACAAGGGTCTATAAGCTTTTTCCTTAGAAGCCCAGATTGAAAATATTTTAGGCTGTGTGGGTCATATAACGTGTGCAGCCACTGTTCAACTCTGTCATTGTAGTATGGAAGCAATCATGGACACCACATAAACATAAGCATGGTCGTGGTCAGTGAGATCTTATTTATGGACACTGAAATTTCAATTTCATATCATTTTTGGTACAAAATATTATTTTTCTGATTTTTTTCCCCAACTAGTCAAACACGTAAAAGAAACTTCTTAGCTTGTAGGCCACACAAAAACAGGTTGCAGACGAGTTTTGGCCTGTGGGCTGTGGTCTGCCAACCCCTGATTTAGGGACTGCCTAATAAGAATACTCTTTTGATACATCAGATAGCATTTCCCAAAGAATTTAAGCAGGCATTTATTCTGGCCAGTCTTCTGTTTAATCAACATTGCTACTCCTCAGTGATTTTGATATCAGGGTATTACCCCCTTGTTATGAAAACTTGAGAGGGGAAATTCACCTATTCATAGATACCATAGTTTTGTGTCATGAGCCAAGACTGACCTCAATAGACAACTTACCTACTATGGAATTAATGTTGCAAAGAAGGAACACAGATCAAATGCGTCTAAAAACAAAGTCATCATTTTTGGTAGACAGCCTCCAACATTAAATTGACTTATGGCCAATAACCCTAAGGAACAAGTTAACTAATTCAGTCACAGAGTCATATATTTTGCAAACAATTTAGCTTAGAGAGGGCACCAGGAAACTATATTTCTCAAGGTTAAATGTTCCATGGGTGTTTGCAGAGATGTTTTATGAACAAGATGGGTATTTGGTCCACCTGCTTTAAATCTTTTCCAAGCAGAAATTATTGCTGTTTGTGCCCAGGTGAAGAACTTTGGGGCCTTAGCTGCTCTTTTGCCTGTGCACTGGAGTGTATCTTGTGCCTTGTGAGGAGGATCTTGGTTCACCGAGGACTCCTTCCGCCTTCCCTGATGCCTCCTGTTCATGCATGTGTCCTGGCCAGGCTCCTCAGCTTCCGGAAGGGTGCACTGATCCTGATCCCACTAGCTGACTATTGAGACAGATTTGCCCCATGCTCAACTTAGCAAGATGGCAAGCTCTATCACATGCCAGGTGTTTGACAAGCAGTCTCTCTAGAAGCCCAACCGAGCAGTTGAGAGACTCTTGTATGGGTAGAGATTTGTTGAAAAGGTAGCCCAGGAATTCTCCTCCTTGGTTCCGGAACTTGGGGGGGGCTCAGAGCCACCAAGGGTAATCTGATGAAAACTATGGGCCCTCTCCTCAGGTGGGGGGGAGGAAGAAATTGCTTTAAATTTCAGGAGTCTTAGCATGTACATCTGTTCTACATACTCTAAAACCCATTCCAAGTTGAAGGCCGGCAGCAGAGACGCCTCGCCCCTCCCTGTGGATGTTTTTCCTGGATGGTGTTTTGGGATTATCACATCCAGGGCCATTTCCTTGTTTAATATGAGGATATTGTTGAGCATGCAGTTCACCGCATCATGCATATCCTGCAAAATGAAAATCTGTGGGAGAAACTGCTCCCTGTGACCTCAGAACCATTTCTGTACTTCTTTCGAGAAGCTGCTTTTGTTTGGTTTATTATTTATTTTTCTTTCTACATGTCGTGAATAATGCAACTCAGCATCTCTCCACCGTAGCTGCACACTTTAGAAACACAAGGGAACATTCACATCCTAAAGATGCCAGCCTGGACCAATTAAATCATGGTCCCCAGGATGGGGCCCCGAGTACATTTCAGAAGCTCCCAGTGTCCCTACTGGGCAGCCTGGGTTGAGAACAGCTGCTCCTTGAGGACTCACCTCTGCTGGCTGCTGGCAGCAAATGCCCAGGGTCCCATGGCCCCCACGGGTGTCCTCTCCTCTCTCCTGACATCATTCATACCAGCCTTCGGGTCTTGTTTTCCACTTGTCAATACATTTTAAATGTGACATTATCTTCTTGCAACGTATTTTATTTTAGTTGGAGTCTGCTGGTGGATAACTTAACCTGAGCTAGCTTAACCTAAAAAGAATAGAATGGGGTTGTAATATTGCAGGGTTATCTCATGGACACAGGGGAGGAGGTGCAATTGGGCCACAGGAGGCACAAAGACTGGGATTGAGAGAAATATCAGAAACCAAGGCATTCTGTCTCCTGGTCTCTCTCCTTTCTCTTCTCCAAACACCCCCTTTCTTTTTTTTTTTTTTTTCCCTAATGTTTATTCTTGAGAGAGAGAGAGAGAGAGAGAGAGGGACAGAGCACAAGCAGGGGAGGAGAAGAGAGAGAGAGAATCCTAAGCATGCTCCAGACTCAGAGCTATCAGCACAGAGCCTCATGCGGGGCTCCAACTCACAAACTGAGAGATCGTGACCTGAGCCGAAGTCAGACGCTCAACTGACTGAGCCAGCCAGGCACCCCTCCAAACGCCCCATTTCTACGCATCTGTTTCATTCTGTCTGCCTCTGTAGACCAGCTTTCCTTTCTTCTCTGTGAAAAAGGTTAGGTGACATGGTCTCATTCAGCCAGTCGGTGGAAAGTGGCCGCTGTCTTCAAGTACCGGTTTCAAAGTCACGGGAGAAAAATTGCAGTTGGCCCTGCTTGAGTCAGTCATTTCCACCAGGTCTGTTCACCTGGGACCTCGTGGGTGGGGTAATGAAGTGCAAACATGGCTTCCAGACCCCCCACTATAACCGAGAGGGGGAGGTCATGGGGCAGGCAGATACCCTTACAGACAGCTCCAACAGCAGTGTTCATGTAAGCCACTCTGAGCCTTTGTGGAATAAGGAGGAGTGTAAACAAACACATGAGTAGGAATGCTCAACATGAATTATGTCAGGAGCTGCCTGAGAATTCGCCTTAGGATCCCTGTAACAGAGGCAGATAATACAAACATTTCACACAGAGGCCAAAGGGGACCAGTATGTGTATGCTGAGGAGACAGGAAACAACAGACATCTTAGCATCTCGAATGCTCCTCAAACACACTGACCCCTGCAAACGTCCTGAGGGTAGCCATTTCTGAATCTCTCCTAGACAACACACCTGTACCTGAAATTCATTCTAGACGTGATTCTGGAAAACCTGAGTCATCGCCCTTTCATGGCTCTTGGCCTTACTTGCCAGAATGCTTTAGAAAAATGTTGCAAGGGGAGAGCAATAATTCCATGTTAACAGACATTACTGTTCCCTGGGGTTTGGTTCACACATCTGATGATGCTCAACATTGCTGCACAAATTTTGACAAATTTCAAAGGCACCGCAGCAGAGTCAGAACCGGACGGGGTCTCATTTGTCAAGCTAACATCAAGCAAGGTAAAAATCAAGCTGGTAGTATTAGCTGTAGCAGATGTTCATCAGGAACTAATTTATATTATGTAGCAGTAATAAAAATAACTCATTTTTTGAGTAGCTATTATGTGCCAGGATCTGTGCTAGGAAGTTACTTTCCTTAGTCTTGGTCATAATGCTGTAGAATACGAGGTAAGTTTTTATGAGCATTATAGTGAAGCATAAAGCACTTTCCTGAGGAACTTACTATAAATGTTGAGGTCCATGAATTTTCACAAACTAAACACACATATAACAAGCACCAAAATCAAGAAACAACATGACTACTTTGTGGTCATTTCCAGTTAGTGTGCCCACCCAAGGGCAGCCATTGTCTTTGTGCCTAAAAGTATACATTAGTTTTGTCTGTTTCTGTACTCTATACAAATGGAATAGTAAATAGATACTTATTTGGATCTGGCTTTTTCCACTCAATATTGTGTTTTCTGAATTTCATACACATTTTTACATGGATGTAGACCATCCATTATTCTCATTTCTGTGTAGTATTACATTATACATGAATATGTGTTGATTTATTAATTCAGCCTACTTTTTTTAAAGTTTATTTTTATTTTTGAGAGACAGAGAGAGAGAGAGAAAGAGTGTATGTGAACGGGGGAGGGGCAGAGAGAGGGAAACAGAATCTGAAGCAGGCTCCAGGATCTGAGCTGTCAGTACAGAGCCCGACGTGGGGCTCACACCCACCAACAGTGAGATTATGACCTGAGCCAAAGTCGGACACTTAACTGCCACCCAGGCGCCCCTGATTCAGCCTACTTTTGATGGACATTTGGGTAATATCCAGTTTTTTACTGTTATACACGGTGTTGCTGTGGTCATCTAGTACATATTGTTTGGTGACTCCATAAATGAATGCCTTCCTCCTGGGGATATAACTAGAAGTGAAACAGCTGGGTAGTAAGATAGGCATATGTTCAAGTTTTTATTAGACACTGACGAACAGTTTCCCCAAATCACTGTACCAATGTGCACTTGCATCAGCAGTGCCGGAAAGTTCACCTTGCTCCACATTCTCCCCAGCCTTAATTTGGAACTTTCCACCTTTTTCTTTTTAGCCATTCTGGTGGGTGTGTTGTGGTACACTATGGCTTTAATTGGCATTTCCTGTATGATTAATGAAGTTTAGTACCATTTCATATGGTTGGTTTGGGGTTCTTGGGTTTTTTTGTCATTTGGCTATTCTCTTTGTGAAGTGTCTATTCAAGCCTTTTGTCCATTTTTCTGTTGGGTTGTCTTTCTAACTGATTTATAGGAGTTCGGTATATATTCTGGATACAGCTCCCTGGTTAGATGTATGTTTTGCAAATATCTTTTCCCACCTGTGTATTACCTCTTTACTCTCTTAATGATGTCTTTTGAAAAACCAAAGTTCCTAAGTCTACCTTATCAATGTACAGTTGACCCTTGCACACTGTGGGGTGTAGGGGTGTGTAACTTTTGACTCCCCCAAAACTTAACTACTAATAGCCTACTGTTGACCGGAAGCCTTACCAGTAACATAAATGGTTGATTAACACATATTCTGTATGTTGTATGTATCATACACTGTATTCTTACAATCAAATAAGAAAATCATAAGGAAGAGAAAGTACATTTACAGTTCTGTATTTATAAAAAAAAAAAAAAAGCCACAATGTAAGTGGATCTGCACGGTGTAAACGCGTGTTGTTCAAGGGTCAAGTGTAATCGGTATTCTACTTGGTAGGAAGTCAGAGGGCAAACCTCTCCCTCAGTCAATGGAACAAAAGTTTAGTATCCAGCTGTATCAGAACTGGTCCTAGCAGGGTCTAATTGACTTGGAGACCAACGATTTAACAACAGGGAGTGTCTCCTACAGTTTTAGGGGGCACGAGATGGCAGATCGCAACAGAGTTCCCACGGTCAGATGTGTCCCCTGTACACAGAGGATTAGAATTCCCAGGAGAGCTAACTGCTGGGTCTTGGATTGCCAGGACCGGGGGTGGGGGGTTGGGGGGGGGTGGGGATGGAGTGGAGTAGAGACCCTTGAGTAGAACAGACAGCCTCTGGAGGAATAGGGTGTAACTTTTGGGACAAACGCAAAGAACAAGGGCCCCAACCTCTCCTTAAGGCTGAGCTTTTCTCTAGCTACCACAGCAATAGCACTGCGTTTTGGCTGGCCACTGTAAAAAGAAATGAAAATTATAACAGATGTATAAGAAAAGGGAAAAATGAATATGATTATTTCAATCATGAGAGCGAATATAGAGGGTCAGAAGGAGATTAAAACAACAATAAAACAGCAATACACATTTTTAAGGGATTGTAAATCACAATAAAGATGAAAGGCTAGGAACTTAAAAATAACAATAGAATAGAATGGATGAGATTTAAAAGAAAATGTAAAAGGCAATAAACCAACAAAAGAAAAGGTTAAAGATATAAAAGTAAATGAGAGGAAAGATTAAGATAAAAGAGTAAAAACATAAGGTAGAAAGCATAAAAAGGAGTACAAGTAGATGGCATTTAAGGATTAAGAACTAAAATTAAAAATTAAGGGGGACCTGACTCACTTGGTTAAGCATCCAACTTCAGCTTAGGTCATGATCTCACAGTTTGTGGGTTTGAGCCCAGCATTGGGCCTTGTGCTGACAGCTCAGAGCCTGGAACCTGCTTAGGATTCTAGGTCTCCCTCTCTCTCTCTGTCCCTCTCCTGCTCCCACTCTTTCTCTCTCTCTCTGTCTTTCAAAAATAAACATTGGAAAGTTTTAAAAAATTAAATTAAAAATTAAAACTGTAAAGGTAAAAATACATAAAATCCCAAGAATAAGATAGGAGAAATAGCTTTATTTTTTTTATTGAAGTGTAATTAACATACAGTGTCATAACAGTTTCAGGTGTACAATATGATTCAATAATTCTATACATTACTCAGTGCTTATCATAATAAGTCTACTCTAAGATTAGACAAATATCTTTTTTTAACTTTTTTTTTTAATTTTTATTTTAATAGGCTCCATACCCAGAGGGGGGCTTAAACTCATAACCCCGAGATCAATTCTCTACTAACTGAGCCAGCCAGGCACCTCTTGAGAAATATCTTTAGATAAAACGATTTTTAAATGTTTATAACTAAAGAGAGAAACAAAAAACCTCAGCAAGCAGGAAGCAGCTAGAAGAAATAGGAAAAAGACTGGGGATGATCCAGCTGGTGGATCAAACCCTCTAGGGAGGGAGCTAAAAGGGAAAGTTGGTGTCTCACATTCATCGTATCACCTTCGACATAGAAATTAGCGCTGTAGGAAACCAGTCAAGTTCTTGGCTTTGCCTATAACAAGAGAAGGCATGAATCCCTTACACAAACAGCCCCAGTGTCAGGGTCAGCCAAGCCAGCCTTTTGGCAACTTTCCGGTAAGAATAATCATTTCAGGTGGGTATCAGCACCTCCCTGGACCGGGTAAATATAATTGCTTCAAGTCAGACAAGCAGAGCTGAGAATTAAGATCAAAGTCCCATCTTCATTGTATAGTTTTGTTCATCCTAAAGCTTCCAAAGTCTAATCCCCAACTGCCAGACTCAGGAACTGCCCTGTTCAGTTAATGGTAACTATTGACCTCCAACTATTAGGAATCAAGAAATCAATTCACTTGTTTTCCGTTCCACGATTTCCTGTCTTTCTTCTCTCATTGCTTAAATGTCAGAGTGTATTTTACCATTTATATTCTTTTATGTCACTTTTACCTTCACCCTTGTTTTCATTTGGGTCTGCAGTTAAATATATTTGATGCTTGCTGACATTCTTTTTGCTAATCCACCCCCCCCCCACGCCCAATTATCTCTTGTTTGATTAGGGTTCATTCTCTAGTACTCAGGATTCTCCAGAGAACAGAACCAATGGGGTCTGTCTTCCTTGTTCTCTCCCTTCCTCCCTCCCTTCTTATGAGGAATTGGCTCATGTAATTATGGCAGCGGAGAAATCCCCAATTCTGCAGTTGGCAAGCCGGAGACCCAGGAGAGCCAGTGGTGTAGTTCCAGTTCAGAAGCCAGCAGGCTTAAGACCCAAAAAGGGCTGATGTTTGAGTTCAAGTCCAAGGCAAGAAAAGACTGATGTCCCAGCTCATGTCATAGGGCAGGAGTTTTGTTTTTTTTTTAAATTAGGGGAGGGTCAGACATTTTGTTGTTTTCAAGTCTTCAACTGATTGGATGAGGCCCACCCATATTAAGGAGGACAAGCTGCTTTACTCAGTCTGATTCCAATGTTAATCCTGAGGCGCCTGCATGGCTCAGTTGGCTGAGTGTCCGACTCTCCATTTTGGCTCAGGTCATGATCCCAGGATCATGGGATCGAGGCCTGTGTTGGGTTTCATGCCAGTGTGGAGCCTGCTTAAGATTCTCTCTCTCACTCTCTCTCTCACTCTGCCCCTCTCCCCCACTCGTGTGCTCGCTCTCTTCCCACCCCCCCCTTTCAAATAAACAAAACAAAAGAAAAGTTAATCCCATCCAAAACACCCTCAGACACATCTACAATAATGTTTGACCACATATCTGGGCACCTCATGGCCCAGACAGGTTGACACATAAAATTCACCATCACTTTCTCCTATTTTTCTCATGAGAATAATATTCCCCGAATTTTTGCATGTTTAAACTGTTAGCCTTTAGGCTTAAAGACAGTTTTTCTAGACAATAAAATTCTTGCCTCTAATTTCTTTTCCTGGAATATCTTATAAGAATTGCTTCATGTATTGGAGTTGAATAGTACTGTGGGGAAGTGTAATGTTAACCTGATTTCTTTCCTTTATAAGTGATTTGATCATTGTGCTTGGCTGTTGAAAGAATCTGTTACCTTCAAACTCTGATAATTTCATTAGGCTATGTCTCAATTATGACCATCTGGAGTCAGTTTTCCCTCGTACACGATTTGTCCTTTCAATATATACATTCACGTCTTCTTTTACACCAGGAAAGTGTTCTTGAATTATATTTTAAGTAATTATTCTGTCTCATAATTTTGTTTTTCTTCTTTGGAGACACCAATTATGCATGTGTTGGATTTGGGGGGCCTATCTTCTTTGTCATCTGCAGGCATCTTCTATATTAGCTGTAGTGTATTATCTTCATTGTCCTCCATCTAATTTATTCTTATTTTCTGAAAATAATTTTTGGGGGGTCTCCTATTTAATTCCTGAATTCTGCCAATTCTCATCTCGCTTCTTTCCTGACTTCTTGTATTTCTGATATTTTCATCATTTTTTTCATCACTGCATGCATCAAGTTTTTGAATTTTATGATGGAATATTTGGTTATAATGTTTATGTGGGGAGTTTTCTTCATCTGTGGAAATTTTTTTTTTTTTTTTTGTCTTTGAGAGTATTTCTCTTTTGTGAGTGTTTGAATGGGTCCTGTTCCCAGTCAGTATTTATGTTGGATGACTTTCTGGACCAACTATCTATAGGAAATTGCTTTGTGCTTATGTTGGAGAGGGCTGTGAGATGAGGTGAGAAAAGAGAATATGGGGAATCTCTAAACTTTGTAGCTCAAGAGCTTCCTCTTCTGTTCATAAAGCAGCAGACCATTTCCTCCAAATATGGCACCTCCATGCAGCCACACATGCTGTGTCTCTCTGTGTGTAACCTGCCTCAGAAGGGCTCCCAACTTAACCTTGTTTTCTTGTTTGTTTCTTTAAAAAAATCTTTTTTAAATGTTTAGTTTTTGAGAGAGAGAGACAGAGGGCAAGTGGAGGAGGGGCAGAGAGAGACGGAGATACAGACTCTGAAGCAGGCTCTGAGCTGGCCCGCTGCAGGGCTTGAGCCCGCAAACCGTGAGATCGTGACCTGAGCTGAAGTTGGCTGCTTAACCGACTGAGCCACCCAGGCACCCCTCCTGTTCACTTATTTATTGGCCATTGCCACAAAAGGACACAGCCCCTGCCTCCAAATGTATATGTTTGTGCTTTCTGAGGTATGCCATTCCTTGACCCACAGGGGACACTTTGGCACCTTCTCTCTGTCCCTCCTGCTCACAGAAGTCCCTCTAGGACATTTCATATTCCCTTCTGGGAATGCATTTCTTGTCAAGGATCTGAGCCCTGCTAACTAGGGCCTTGTTCTTCCTGACTTCTCCCTTCTCTGACTCTTAGGAGGATTCCCACAGGATTCGGCTGGTCACACCTGCTTCAGTGATTATCTACATATAACTTCTCTATTTTTTAGTTTCTATTTAAAATGCACTTGTATTCCCCACCCCTTTCATTCTCCTTGTTGCTCTATATGGTTTCCAAAAGAGTAAAACTCTAAAATGAAATCAAACCACACAGTAGTTTAAAAAAATCTCCCAGTGATTTTAATGTCTGAAGGGGGAATGATGACTCTAAAGAAAAACAAGGGGAAGATAAACACAGAATTCAGCATAATGATTATCCCTGGATACAGGAAGTATGTGGGAGGCAGGAAAATGCAATTGGGGAAAGAAAGCTTTAGCAGTATTGGTAATTTTGTATTTCTTAAATTGAGTACCAGGTTCAGAAGTATTCACATTATTGTTTTCCATAGATTATTATGTATGATTAAACTATTTTTTAAAGTCTATTTGGTTATTTTGAGAGAGAGAGAGAGAGAGAGAGATAAAGAGAAAGAAAGAGCAAGCGTGAGTAGGGGAGGGGCAGAGAGAGAGGGAGGGAGAGAATCCTAAGCAGGCTGAGCACTGTCAGCACAGAGCCCAATGTGGGACTTGATCTCACACACTGTGAAATCATGACCTGCGCTGATACTAGGAGTTGGATGCTTAACCAGCTGAGCCACCCAAGTGCCCCATGATTAAAATATTTTGTAATAAAAATCAATAACATTCTTTAAACATGAAAAGAGAAAATTATACTTTAGTGTTTTGAAATCTAATTTATATTCATTTGACTATTGCTGATGATACAATTGGAATAGGTTATATTTAAGGACAACAGAAGGGCAGCTCTGTGTGAGGAGCCAGTGAGCCAACATTATTATTCCCTCATCCCCAGCCAGATGAAAGGACCTTCAGAAAGTCAGAAAGTCCACCAGGATTCAGTGTTCTTTTTATGCTATGCTGTCTTTAACTGGATTTTAAAACAAGAGAATATATCATATAATAAAATTCCCACACTGCATTAATCTTGTTTGGCTGGAGCCAGAAGACCCTGGAGTGGTAACCAGAGGTCTGGGCAATAATCCCCACGGTCCTTGACTCCACAGTCTTATCTAAAGCCACTGAGAGTCAAGATTCTCTTCTGCTTTGCAACCCTTTCTCCAAGAACTTAAGACATGCTCCCCAAGGATAGGATCAGAAGGCCAATGACAATAATAGCAGTAATGAAAAAAACACTCTAATTTTATATATACTGGTGTGGAAAGTTATATTGTGAAGGGGGAAAAAAAAGCCATGTGGACCAACATCCATGACATCTCCTATTTTGTCAATAAATTAAAAGACATCTATCCATCTGGATATATGTAAGTATCTTTTGTCTGCAGGCAGAAAAATGTCAGGAAGGATGGACAATGGTTATCATGCAAAGCGGGAGTTGGTGTTAGGATAGAGGAAAGGAGTTTCGCTTCCTATTTTAATAACTTTAAATGGTGTGGGGTGATTTTATTCAATTGTTTTAAATATATTTTTCAAATATAGAAATAGAATGCCTCTCTTCTTGTGACAGCCAGAGTCCCAAGGGCAGATCAGCTAACGTGTCACCTGCCTTTAGCTTCTAGCATGAAGGGAGCTGCATGTTCCCTCCCCCAGGGACTGAGGCAGCCTTCCTGCCTCTCTTTTGCAGGGAATTCAAGGACTGGACAGTTATGGCCAAAGTTCCCAACCCCATTTTTCCAGGACACCCTGGTGGCCTTCCTTGATAATTCAAGTTTCCTACATTCAGCATGGGTTAGTCTCTCCTGCCCCACTTGGTTTTTGTTTTGAAAAATGACCAAGGAGATGTATTAAATTTAAACAGTTCAAAACAAAGAGGCTTTGAAGACACCTACTTTTCTCCCTCTCTGGAAAACCTGATTTGAGTTTCGATCTGGATCTGTAACCAGGGGTCCTGACTTGAGGTTGCCAATTCCAGCCTCCTGGGGATCCTCAGCTGAGCCAGCATCCATGTGGGTCCCTGGGAGAGGAAAGAGACCAGTGTACCTTTCACCTCCCTTTGGCAGGAAGCCACGGCTGTCCTGAAGCTAAGAGGCTTTGCTTTCTCCCGGCCATTGGACATGGCTGACAGGGATAGAAAATCTGAATCTGGAGGACAATGGTATGTGCTAGCCCAAATCAGAAATCCAAACATGACTGGCAGATGGCAGAATGTGTGGTTATGGTGGGGGTTTCCTACTGATTCATAGACGTTTCCCATAACTTCCAAAAAGTTTCTCCAAAATCTCACTTGCCATTTTATCAGGAAAAAAAAAAAAAAAAAGGAATAGTTTTTTTTCATTTATAGCAAAACTCCAGAGGCATCTCCTTGTCAGATGAGGCTATATTGCTCCTACAAATAGAGTTCATTATTTTGTCAAAGTGAATTAAAATAAAATGTCACTTACTGAATGTCACATTTCTGGATTTGACATTGTATATAAAAGGTCCTTAAAAAAAAAAAAAAAAAAAGGAGAGAAAATCTGAAAGCCTTGGTTGGAAATCCACTTGAAGAAGAAGAAATAGAGGCATTAAAAAATCCCATTTGGGTTTCATAAAATTCCTTTCAAATGTGACAGTCTGGTAGAAATCAAGTATTTTTCAGTTCCTAAAATACAATTTTGATTAAAAATTTATAAGCTATTTGCAGGAAAGATACTCCATAAACTGAGAATAAGTCTTATGGGTCCTTTAGAGGAAAGCTGGGAACTTTTGACACGAAAGTGGTAAACTGTATTGCTTCCTACAAACATATACCCCTTTCAGTGTTTGGAGTGAATCGCTCTCCATATTCCAGTTGTTTATGCCTGTGGTGGGTATGGATGACCAGGACACTTGAGGGTGATAGAGCCACGAGGACTGGGCTCTAACAGGAGGGCTGGGTGGCCCCTGCAGGCCACACTCCAGAACTCGGGGTCCATATCCTCACCTCAGATCATTTTCTCTAAAATTGAAAACCGTCACCTCCATTTTCTGGTAGCAGGTAGAAGTGGGCAGATAAAGTGAAGAATGTTTGGTCTTCTTTTCTGCCCACATAAATTCTTCCCATCGCACAGGACTCATTTGAGTCCTGAGTAAGCGTGAAGTAGAAACCATAGGCTCATTTCTACATGGTTGTACTGACTGCTCTCCTCTCTCCTGTCCTTACCCCCCACCTTCTTTGCCTGATGAACTCTTACTCAAGTATTCCTTCTCCTGTCAAGATTCTTCCTCACTTCCAAGTAGGAATAATTAATTCTGGACTCCCCAAATACATTGTATATATCTCTACTATGGAACCTAAAACATTGTAATACAATTATGTGTGTAAATGGCTATCTAATCCCATTAGGCTATAAATTCCTTAAGAGCAAGGATTTTCTCTAACTGAATTTTATATTCCTAACATATAGTATGATACTTAGCACATGATAGGCATTCAGGAAACATTTGTTGAATAATTAAGTGGTTTGATGAATGGATAAATTAATAAATGAATGAGTGAATGATTAAATGAAACTACAAGTGAATAAATAAATTCAAGTATGGAAAATTAAATAAATATGAATGAATGGACCAATGGACAAATCAAATGTCTATTCTCCATATATGGGTGTATGTATGTGTGTGTGCATATATGTTTACATAAATGTCACATGTTACCATATTGAATTTCCCCCACATTAAAATTCATTTCTGCATTCTCAGGAAGAGACCAGTAGGCTCTGAGATCATTCACTTGGAAGGAATCAGGAATCAGAGTAGCCTGGTCCTTTGTCGGAGGTTGCAAGAGGGAGGTTACTTCTTAAGGTTTGGCCATGATGGTTTTGTTGCTTGAGTCTTCCCATTCAAGAACCTGTTTCCCATTTTCTACTCTGAAGATTTCCTGGCTTATTGACTTCAAACCTCCTAAGATGACCACTGAATTCCAACAGGGTTGTTCAGAACATAACCATGACCATTAGTACCTATACTTAGCTCCTGACACCTGCCCTCCCTCCGAGGAAAATGGGGCAAAGGGTCTAAGGCCTGAAGTCTGAAGACACTTCAGCTGGAATGAGACTCAAGCTTACAACCCAAAGTACTGTCATCCAGAGACATGCATGGGGTACACAGAGTTCACCAAATCCTGTTCCAGATCCTTGCTTTGCTCTTCACTTGCTACATGACTAGTGTAACCTCTGTGAGCCTCAGTTTACTCAGTTGTTGAGCGGGGGATAATATCCATGAAGAACACACACATGATAAGCACATAATAAGGGGCAATTTCCTTCCTGCCTGATGGAACAATGTGAAAATACTAGCAGTTGAAGGAGAGAAGCTGCTTCTTGATGCGAGGTTCTTGGCATTATCACCCAAGATGAGGCTCCAGAAGGGCACTGATTCCACTGAACCCCACCAGTAGCCCCATTCATTCACCTTCAGTGATGCTACGGGTCCTGGCTCATCTCCCAAGACAGCCTGCAAGCTCCCAGTGGTCACAAGGGGCTGTACTGCTGAGCAATTAAGCAACTGTACAGTGTTACATGGATAAGGACTCAAAGACATGGTGGACGCCTTGGCTCTTATTTCAGGACAAAGCTTGTTCTTCCATCTTTGTCTACCAAAGATCAAGAATCTTGTTACAGCCTTGGGGAGAATGGTGGGTCCCCAGCATTGCTGACACTGCTGTCCTCTATTGTGTCAGTTGGAAAGAGATAGACGAGAAGGTGGGCATAATTTCTGCACAGGGAACCCAGTCATCAAGCCAGCATTGGCCTGGAGAAGCCCCTCAGTCACCTGGGGGTCCTTTTTCAGAACTAAGTTGTCAAAGCCTGGAAGGAGAGCTAAGAGAAAAGCATGTTTTGGAGAAAGAGGAGGGACCCTGGAGTCACCTGGATCTGGATTCATGCCGAGCAGGTGTGGGCAGGTCACAATGCCAGGGACTGGAGCAAGGCAGCCTCCCCGAGAGGGGCGCCACAGTCAGTTCTGCACCCTGGTTGCCTGCCTCACTTGCGTCAACCTGGGATTGGGCCTGGGTCACAGAATCTTAGCTACCTCATCTATACAGCAGGATGTTGACGATTTGTAATTATAACAGTTAATGCTATTGAGAATGCTTCTGTTCACTTTACCCACATTAACTGATTTAGCCCTCACAACCATGTTCCCCCGTCTAGTAGCTGGCAGAGCTGGGGATGTGAATCCTGGGGGCCTGGCCCCAGTGTCCAGCCTCATCCAGCTACAGTGCAGGGTGGGTGTGAGAAAGACCACATGGGGTGACATAGACCAGAAATCATTGCTGAAGGGAGAGACTTTCATTAATAAACTGAGAGGGTGCCCAGTCACCCCGACCTTAGCTCCCCCATACTTTTAAAAAAAAAAAAATATATATATATATATATATAATTTATTGTCAAATTGGTTTCCCTACAACACCCAGTGCTCATCCCAACAGGTGCCCTCCTCAATGCCCATCACCCCCTTTCCCCTCCCCCCGCATCAACCCTCAGTTTGTTCTCAGTATTTAAGAGTCTCTTACGGTTTGCCTCCTCCCTCTCTGTAACTTTTTTTCCCCCTCCCGCTCCCCCCGTCCTCTGTTAAGTTTCTCAGGATCTACATAAGAGTGAAAACATATGGTATCTGTCTTCCTCTGTATGACTTATTTCACTTAGCACAACACTCTCCAGATCCAACCACATTGCTACACAAGGCCATATTTCATTCTTTCTCATTGCCAAGTAGTATTCCCTTGTATATATAAACCACAACTTCTTTATCCATTCATCAGTTGAAGGACACTTAGGCTCTTTCCATAATTTGGCTATTGTTGAAAGTGCTGCTACAAACATTGGGGTACAAGTGCCCCTCTGCATCAGCACTCCTGTATCCCTTCCCCCATACTTCTTGATGCCTAGCTGGGCAGGTCCGAGGTGACACGCATCCTGAAGACCAGCATGGGCAGTATGGCCTTGGAACACTCTTGCTCCGGCAGATTCTAGACCTGGGGTTTTTTGGAGCACACTCAAGACCCGGGTTCTGGGTGATTGACTTCTCTCCCAGGGCTACCACCTGACATTGTTAATCTAGCCCCTGTGAGGCTGTCACAAGGTTCATTCACATGCATTTTGGATAATACCCGTTAGTGATGTCCATTAATTAAGCAGAGCAATTTGTTTATAATTAACTTGAGAAATTTATGGCTTTAGAAAACAATTACAGGAGCTGATATAAACACATTAGGTAGTGATAGCAATGCCAAATTTAATTGCTTTCAAGAAGAACCACTGATGTTAATGCTTCAGCCATCACTAGTCATGTTTGACAGCAGCTTGTAAATTCATCGGTTCATGTATGAGCCAACACCTCAGGTGATCTGGACTGGGAAGCTTCGGCCCTTGGAAACGGTTTATGATATAGTACTAAGTGAAAAAAGAAGCTTAAAAATTATACGTGGTGCATTCCCAATTTGGTAAAAACAGTTCTTTGTGTATATCTACGCCTTCCTCATATGATATATATATATATATATATATATATATATATATATATATATATATCCTATGTTTATGTGATACATGTATTTATGAATATGTATGTACACATATAAATACATTTATTTCTTTCTAGTGAAAGAAATACATAAAAATGAAAGCCATGCGCACGGAGTACATATAACAGAAGCGCAGAAGCCCCGATGGTTTTCCCTGGGTGACGGGATTACTATTTTAATTTTTACTTTATGGCTTTTTGTATTTTTCACAAATTTTATCGGAAGAATGTACCCTTTTTATACCAAGAAAAATTTAACGGTTATTGAAAGGGTGGATATAGAAAAGAATAAAAAGAGAGAGAGAGATGTTCTTTTTCAAGGAAATTATTTTAAAAAGATAAGCAGATTCTTCTGTAAGAATTGTGCGTGCTACTTCGTTTGCATTTCAAGATTATTTTTATTTTTGCGTGAGAAAATGACAAAATAAACTCACCATGTTCATGTTCATCCTCACGTGATCCTCATCGTTGGGTTATTCCTGTCCTGGTTCTACAATTGAGAAAGAAAAGCAGCGCCCTTCAACTTTTAAAAATATCAGCTCATGAAAACACCGCAAGGGGCTGTTGGCCTGATTCCCACACTGCGGCCGCCTGCAGATTCAGGATAAGACACATCAACCAGTCACTCTGGACAAGGACAGATTCTCAGAGGACTCACTGAATAAACCTCCTGCTGACAAGTGCACGCGCTCAGGAGCGGGGTGACGATTCATCCTTGCCAAATGATTCATCTTCCCAAAATGTCACAAGAAAAGGGAAGAAAAGGAGCATTGGGCTAAAAGCTGTGAATGCCTTTGCAGAAGATGCACTTCCCAAATGGTAGAGGTTATCTGACCCCACCTGCTCCCTCCCAGCTGAGGGGAGCAGTGTGACCCTTAGGGCCACATGCAAGCCAGAGACGGTGCTCGTAACGAACACAGACCGGCTCCTGTTAACATGTAATGAACACCGACTCTGTGTCAGGCAGTGGCCCCATCTTTCATATTGCAGCACATTAATAATTACAATTTAGCTCTGTTGACTAAAGATTTTTAAGCCCATGATCTGGTGCTCCTCAAAGTATAGTCATTGGAACTTTTGTGTGGCTAGGTTTTCCTTGGACAAGGTTCTGTAGTCCAGAAAGTGTGGGAGACCCTGATTATTCTTTCCCTTCCTGGAGATTCCTAAAGGCATCAGCTTACCAAAGTCTTGGAGTCCCACGATAAAGAAGCTTATTCATTCTCGTTTAATAGGGTGTCTTCCAGACTTGTTGAGCACAGAATGCTCTTGATCTTATAACATCTCTTCACATCTGATGTTAGTGTTCCTGAAACTAGTGTTGGGGAAAAGTCACCGAGTTCAGCCAGGGGGAAGATGCAGAACGACTGAATTTAGGACTGCGCCAGCCGGCACGTTATTTCCCTCATGCCTCCCTGGGTTGCTGGGATATACCTGGCACACAGAGTAGATCCTTAAAAAGCAACTGAATCTGAGGAAACTATGAAGACTCAACTTCAAGTTCATAATCCAGGCTCTGTTTTGTGTTTATGACACACGTGGAGAGATGTTCCAACACCAAATAGAAGAGCAATGCCATCTGTAGAGCCATGAGTACGTTCTCTTACTTAGCTTGGAAGCAGAACTGTGGGCCTGGATGACCCAATACACCTCGTCACCGTAGAGGCACAGCTGACGTTCACAAAGCCGTGTGATTTGTCCGAGTCGCAGAACTAGTGAGGCGGTCCAGCAGCTCAAACCTCCTGACTCCAAGGCTGGGTGCTCCTCAGCTCCAACTCTCTGTCCATGCTCATTCCCCCAGCACTGCCACCCTGAGGTGGCATAATGTGATGAGGTAAACAGGGTCTTCTAAATGAGGCAGATGTGGATCTAAACCCCGGTTCTCCAAACCAGAATCTGGGGGACGTTGGGCAAGTGGCCTGAATGCTTTGTGCCTCAGTTTCCTGATCTTTTAACTCACCTCACAGAACTCCTGAGAAGGCAGATAATGATAATAATAATAATGGTAATAATAATCAAGCCATTGTCATATGCTCAGTAGGTATGGTATAAATTGTATCCCCTTCTTTTTATCACTATTTTGAGGAGCTCTTGACTAATTTTGCTCCTTAGGATAGGAATTCAAGTTTCCTTTCTCTGTGGTTCTCACTTTGGAATGGTCCTTCATATCTGAGTAACAAGAACCTTTTGTATCAATAGGAAAAAAATGGAACTAACAAATAAATTGCCTGTTAATAAAACAGTGATGTTGAATTCTAAGGGTGTGAAACAGAGAACAAGAGAGAGTATGATTTGGGGCACCTGGGTGGCTCAATCGGTTAAGCGTCCAACTTCGGCTCAGGTCATGATCTCATGGATCATGAGTTTGAACCCCATGTCGGGCTCTGTGCTGACAGCTCAGAGACTAGAGCCGGCTTCAGATTCTGTGTCTTCCTCCCTCTCTGCCCCTTACCTGCTCACACTCTGACTTTCTCTCTCTCTCTCTCTCTCTCTCAAAAATAAATAAACATTAAGACAAATTTTAAAAAAGAGAGAGAGTGTGTGTAATTTATCACACCCTGGACTCCGTCTTCCGGTAAGGCTTGTAGATATGGAAACCTGGTCACCTCAAATGGAAGGACTGAGAGCTGTGTTCTGATCGCTGCCTCATCGTGAGCTCCAGCCGAGAGGGACAGTCTCACTGACTTGGGTCCTGATGCTGTCATAGGTCAGCACAAGGCAGACACCAGTACATTTCTCTAGGAGAGTCATTCACTTTGGGCTGGCAGAGGGCTTGCTTCCTCTGATTGTCAGGCAGGGCTTAGAGCATTTTGCAGGCAGCTGGGCCCCAAGAAGACCTTATCAAGCTCTTTGGCTGCATCACAAGAATCATTTATTTATTCTGACTCCTTTGAGACAGACGGCTCGCTTTCAACATCTAGAGGGACATCCTTTCTCTCCATTGCTCTCCTTCATTCCACCCCCTCCATGCCTTCACTCCAGGCCTCATCTCTTATTTGGTCCACTGTACTGGCCTCCTAACTGGCCTCCCAGCCTCCTTTCCAGCCACTTTTCACTGATCCTCTGCAGCCACAACCGTTTTTCCAAACTGCTGACATCTGATGGCTTCCTATGGTTTCCAGAAAACAGCCCAGAGACCTTAGTCTGACATTTGGGATCCTCCAAACCTGGCTAGTCTGCCTTTAACCTTAGTTTATATTCTTCTCACGTGTGCCTTATTTGCCCCAATCATACTGAGCTTCTTGACATTTGTTTTTTTCTGTTCACAGCCTGTTATTTTAAGTCTCTAAGTCATTGCAGTGGCTACTTCTTTTGGGTGGCATTTTTTCCCTTCTGCTTCACTTTCCAAACTCAGCTCAAATGTCAGCTTTGTGAAGTCATCTTCCCATATTCTCTAGGATAATCATCTCCTCCCTTTGATTCTCACACTGCTCTCTTCATACTCCTCATAAACATTTGTAAAAATTTCCCTTTCCCCCACCAGATTATAAGTTATTTTAGTGTTGGGCTTGTGTTTATTCAGCTCAGTATGCCCAGTGCCCAGTTGTTTATGACATAGTATCTGCTTCATAAATGGATGTATTGATATTTGGATGGACAGATGATAGATAGATGATGGATGGGTGGGTGGGTGGATGGCTGGCAGGCTGGCTGGCTGGATGGGCAGATAGCTGGATGGGCAAATAGATGGGTGGATGGATAGAGGGATGGATGGAAGATGCATGGATGTATTAGTAGATGGAAGGAAGGGAAAAAGGTAGATAGGAAGGAAGGATGGATTAGTGAGTGATTGAGTAGATGAGATAGGGAAAATGTAACCCAAATAGATTTAAAAGCTTGAAGTCCATTTAAGTACAACTGTTTTGCCTGCAGTGGGGAGGTTGCAATTGATTTTGTGATAAAACCAAAGGAAGTTGTGATGTAAAATATAAAGGAAAACACTCAGAAGACAGAAAGTAAGGAAGGCTGGGAGAAAATCATTGTAGCAGAAAAGGTAAGCAAAAGTCCAAACAACGAAGAGGGATTTTGCTACTCATCTCTGAATTGCCCAGAGCCCAGATCAGTGGATGGCACACAGTAGGTATTCAATAAATGCTTACTGAATGAGTGAGAAAGCCTATGCACAAAGCCCATATGGAACCAAAAGCAGATATATTCTCTCTCAGAAGCAATAAGTGATTTGGAAAAGTCCTTGTCTGTGAGCATCACTGAGAGAGAATTCTGTGATTTTTATGGATGCCAAGTTATACCCAGGGGCTTAGGTGACATAGGCTGATTTTCTGTTATTCGTTTGGTGTGTGTGGTAGGATCATTCTCAAACACGGAGTGTTCACACATGTGCAGCTCTGGGCTGTCAAGTGGATGGTCTTCCCTTCCTGAGTGTGGGAGCTTCAGCCAAGGATGGAACCTGTTTTCCCTGACAGTGGGACCAGCAGAATCAGACAGAGCACCACAGCTATGTTTCACCTTTCCACAGGGAATATTAGGTGTTGAGGCTCTGAAATGGAAGTACAGCTCCAAATATAAAACAAAAAGAAATGTGATGGGAGACAAAGAAATTTCCTTACAAAAGACTTCCTGGCTATTGAGAGAGGGATGTGCTTGCACTGGATGGAGTCAGTTGCTAAAAAATTCAGCTGGTTTAGATATTTGGGGTCTGGGAATAGAAAGATACCAACACAAAATTCACTTTCCCTATCCTTCAGATATGGGAGAAAAGGGACTGTCCTTTTTATTACAGGGCTATTTAGGTCAACAAAACATTTATGAAACATTTACTATTTGCCAAGAACTGAGTTCCATCTGGGGACACAGAGAAGGAGAAAGCCTATTCCCTGCTCTCAAGGAGCCCTGTGGGGAGGAAGGCAAGACAATAATCAATGGCAGTTCCATATGTCCAGGGCTCAAATGGAGGCATGAGTGTCAAGGTCTAGAGGTCCACAGGGGAAGGGGTTGTGCTTCATCTTACACGAAGAAACCATGAAAGGCCTCTCAGAGGAAGAAGGCTTATGAGGAGGGAAATGGAGAAAAGAAATGGTGTTCCAGGCAGATGGGCTAAACGCTGGGGCAAGACCAGTGCAAAAAGACCTAAGTGGGTGTGAAAATAATTGAGATGTGAGATATTAAGGGGGGATGGGGAAAATGCAGAGTCGAGATGCACACAGGAGGTAGAGCTTCCCGGACAGGAGGAAAGCCTGGCCGGGAGGGACAGGGAAGGCGGAGTCAACGTGTCAGGCATCATTCACAGAGATGGGAAACAGATGGGAAGGAACTTGAGGGTGATGCCAAGAGGGACAGATTGGACTGTCTTCTCCCGCAGTGAGTCTGCTGTGTTGGAGGACCCTTGGGAGGAAACATCTGGATAAATGGATCTGGAGCTTAGGGCAAAGAACAGAATGGAGATACAGGTTTGAGAGTCCTCCAGGGAAGCAGATCAGGCCCTGGGGATGCCTTTCGAAGTTGACAACTGCGAGTGGGGAGGTTGTAACAAGGGGTGGCGCACAAAACCCTCACCCCGGTGGGTTCATCAGTCCAGCTGTGGGTTTTCTGGGCTACCCCTGTGGGTATCACTTCTGCCATCACTCACCTACCTGCCTCTTGGTCCTCTGGATTGTCCCTGCTCTGCATGGCTACTACATAATCGAAGCTGCGAGATTAAAAGGTGGTAAACAGAGCTCAAGCGACCAGTGTCAAATTCCAAAAGCAATGCGAGGGAGCACAGGCATCAGGAAATGGGGGGACCATTTATGTCACAGGCTTCCTGGGTCAGAGGGCCGGAGGTGGCCTCCACCAACTGCTGTAGGGGGCTCTTCTGTGCTCAGGAAGAGCTTTAGCTTGACTAGATTCCTGAGTTGGAGAGTGAGCCCTTCATAATGTGGTCTGACAGCCGAGGGTGACTTTTCCCACATATTGTTTTAAAGGGAAGACAGCTGCACTGTAGGTTCACTTTGTTCTGGGGTTTCCATTGCACTCCCCACAGGAAGAGCCCCTGGCCTGCAAGCCTTGGGGGCTTCTGTGTGACAAGTTGTGGGACCAGAGAAAGGGGTGACCTTCTGGGTAGCCAGCATTAGCATTAAAACCCAAGGGCCCCACCTCTTAAGATTTAAGATGCTCTTGGGATGCCTGGGTGGCTCAGTCGGTTAAGCCTTCAATTTTGGCTCAGGTCATGATCTCATGGTTCGTGAGTTCAAGCCCTGTGTCGGGCTCTGTGCTGACAGCTCAGAGCCTGGAGTCCATTTTGGATTCTGTGTGTCTCTCTCTCTCTGCCCCTCCCTTGCTCGCACTTTCTCTCTCTCTCAAAAATAAATAAACATAAAAAAAATTTTTTTTTTTTTTAAGGATTCAAAATGCTCTTATGTTCTGGTGCTCACCCATAGGGGGAGCACTACAGTCAGCTCTCCTGAGGCCCTACTTTCCAGCTCCTGCCTCTCCCAGAATGTAAGGATTTCTGGATGGAATTTGGGGCCTGGGTTACTCAGGCTGAGTCAGTTTCTGCCTCCAGCTTCAGATGTGTCACCTGTCCCTTCCTGGAAGGAATTGTTGGGTGGGAAGAAAAAATCCCTTCAGTTAGAAACAAGTGCTGCTGAGATTCAAATATTCACTTCCACACTCCTACCACAACCCTAAAAGATACAATGTCCTAGGCTTGAACCTCCAGGGGCTGGACCTGGTGGTAGTGGGGGGGGGGGTCATTCCTGGCTCTGACAATCACCAGCTGTGTGACTGGGGGCACCACCTTTCAGTCCCTTCTGCCTTAGTGTCCTTACCTGTCTGGGAAATGCCAGAAGCAGGAAGGGAGGGGCTGTTCATACCTAGTTTTGTTTAGGGACAGGTATATTCAAAGAAACGGGGGTACAGCAGGTGGCTCTCCTTCTTGTCCAGGCAAACTTCTGCCCACTTCTACACACAAGGGCACGCACACAGACAAGTGCACATACAGTCAGATGCTGCCACTATGGGACCTCCCGAAGGTGTGGGTCCCCAGAATGTTATACAGGTTATAATTTAAGATAAAGGAGGGGCAGGAAGTAGCTTTTACAGGGTCCTGCCATGGGGCAGACACTATGCTGTGCATTTTTTCCATGTCACCTTATTTAGCCCTTACAGAATTCTATGCAGGGATTCAGAGAAGCTAAGCCACTTGCCCAAGGTCACTCAGTAAGTAAGTGGTACAGCCAGGACTTGAACCTTGGGGAGGTCTGGCTCCCAATGCTAGGCTCGTGCTGTCCCGCACTTCCTCTGACACAGGACCTCTCCTACTGTGCACCCTGTCCAATATCCTCCAGTCTGGGCTGCAATCCAGCTCGTCCTATCTGACTTGCTAAGAGCTCCCTGGCACAGGCTTCTCAAATCCCACTCTCCTTCCTGAAGTCTGTTTTTTTGATTCCCACCACCCTTCCTTTTCAACCCCGCCTAGGATGCAAGGTCTCACCAGCAAAATCTCCTTTCAGCCGACTGTCCAGTATCAGTTCTGATCCACTGGTGACTTCTCATACTTTTCAGACGTCTCAGACAATGCATTCACTTCCCCATTTCCAGCTGCAGTTCTCCCACTTAGTACAGGATCACACTGAGAGCTGTCCTCTCTGTCTTCAGCTGGAGGAAGCTAGTACTTCCAGCTCCCACGGGGTGGCCCCTCCAACCCGGCGCAGATAGAATCTGAGATGGTTGGCTGCCACATGGGTGAGTTCTCTATCACTTACAAGCCTGTGAAACACCACTGGACCAGCTTTGGGGCCACCTGCTTCTCCTGCTTCATCCCTCTCAAGTAGCCTGCTTGGCCAGTAAGGGGACAGGCTTCTCTGAATGGGTGGATGGATGGATGGATGGATGATAAATGACCTTAGAACTATACCCTCATTCCCATCTCTGGGCCCTTGATTTTGCTTCTCCTGATTCCCTACATTTGTCTCTGACTTTGGGTGGGAGAGTAACACTTCTTCTGCTCTCAGTCCTTTCTAGAGACTTCCAAATGAGGACTCTGGCCACTAGTCCATGATTTTGTCTCGTAGGCCATGGAAAGAACTTGTCAATAAGTCAGTGATTGACACTCTCCCTGCATGCCTTCTGGTCTCTTTCTGCCCAGCGTGTGCAATTGCAGAGGACAGGGCTGTGAGGACGTAACCCAGGCCACTGATGTCCTGCCTATCTCCTCTTAGCGTTCGCCACCTCACACTGATGGCTCCCTCTTCAATGTCTGCAATTCTTTGCCAGAGGGGGTGGCTGGATCTACAGCAGAGCAGACACTCCTGGGAGGATCCCTGGGCCAATTAGGGACGGCAGTTGGAGGAGAGACACCCAGCTCTCTTGTCACTCAGATGGCACAGCTCGGAGACGTAGTCTACACTATCAGATGTCCCCTGTGAGATTACCCTCAATTCCCAGCTCATGCACCCACCTGAGTTGATGCTCTTCCTGTTCCTGTCTCACTCCTCAATCCCCTAAAAGTACTTCCTATACAAATTGCTGGGACTCAAATCCTTCTTAGGGTCTGTTTCTTGGGGCACCCAACCTAAGACAGGGTCCTAAAGCTGAAGTACTTGGTGACTCTGGCTTCCACACAGTTCTTTCAAAGGGGTCACAGCCACCAAATTCCCACAAAAGTTTCAGGACCGAGTCAGTGCATATACCAAAGTTCCAGCAAGTACAGGAGTAAAAAAAAAAAATGTTTAACATAGTCATCTTTAATGGAAGCAAGTTATGGAGCTAATAATACTGATATTTTCAATGGACCGAATTAAATTATGCTTCCCATCTTGTATCTTAATTAAAGGAATAAAAACTGTTTCACATTTTAATTAGCAAGTATGTCTTGAAAAGACTTAAATTAATATGGAAGTCATCACCATAGGAAAGCAGCCCTCTGCCAAGATTCATGAGGCCAGAGAGAGCATGGAGAACAGAATGGGGTTCTCGTCGTGGATAAGCTCAGCCGCGGCTGGAACTCAGAAACCTTGGCTCTTTGAATTTTCTGAAGGGATAAAAGCAGGAGTCTGTTGTGTAGCTGGGAGGCATGACCATTTTCTTTTCTAGAAAGGGCCACCTTCCACATCTTTTCTAAGGCATTTGAACACTAGACCTAGAAAATGTGAGTGTAACAATGATCCTTTTTATAATGACTCTGCCTTGGCTGCCTTCTTACTTGAGAGTTCTTAGAGGTTCTGGAAGCCTTGCTGGCAGAGACTGGGAACAACAGGGGCTCTACCCCTGGAGCTAGCCTGGCAAGTGCCTTGAATAAATGCCCTGTGCAGTTTGGGAGAGGAGTCAGGCTCCAATGGCTGTGTGTTTCCCCTGGTTTGGGGCAAGGCATGCTGTCTACCATCAAGTGTGTGAAGTCCTACAGCAGGCATGTCTGCACATTGGTTTCTTTTTTTAGTTTTACTTGAAAAAAAATTCACAAGTAATACAACTTGTTTAAAACATTGAGAATACATGAAGCAAAGAGGAAAATTCAACCCCAAAAGCATCATCCCAGCATCTGCATCCAGAGATAATCACTGATGACATTTTGATGTGGTTTCTCTGCCTGTTGGCACCTCCTGGCTAATGTTTCTGAGGCCACTGGGGAATGAGGGACAGGAGGGTGGAGGACGGTGCTCCCCTTCTCCTTCTACACCCCCACTCCAGTCCCCACAGTACCCTTCTCACCACCTGCCACCTCTCCCGTTAGTTGTTCCAGTGTTGGGTTGTCCTCACCTCATTTCTACCATGAGCTGCCTGGTTCCCCCTCCTCCATGTCCCTCAGGACACTTAACCCAAGTCTACTGTACAACGACCTGGGTTAAAGGGTTTATGTAAAATGGGGTTTCAAGATGGAAAAGGTTAGATTAGATGTCATTACTCCTCCCTTGAGGATTCTTCACTGCCTCTCTCTGTTTGGTCCAAGGTCCTGCCAGCAGACTGCTTGGCCCCCTCTCTCCCAAATGCTTCTCCTGTCTCCTCTCCTCTTGGTTGTCTCAGTTTCCCAAACCCCTTACTTGAGTTGCCAAGGGACCAATCTGAAGCCTCTTTTTCTCTTTTCTTTTTTTTTTTTTTTAAGTTTAATTATTTCTGTTGAGAGAAAGAAAGATAGCACTAATGGGGGAGGGACAGAGAGAGAGAATCCCAAGCAGGCTCCACACTGTGGGTGCAGAGCCCACCGTGGGGCTCGAGCTCAACAAACCGAGAGCCCACATCAAGAGTCGGCTGCCCAACAGACTGGGCCACCCAGGAGCCCCACCCTCAAGTTTCTGCTATTTTGTTGTGCTAGGTTCTTTTGTTCCTATTTTGTCGCTATCTCTTCCATATAGACCAGCTCAAAGCCTTACCTTTCATAGACAAGAGACCACAGATTTTCTAAATCCAACAGCCAACTACTTTTGAGTTTTATTTTATTTTCTCCTTCTCCCGAAGTAAAAGTCTTTAATGTTGTTTGATTTTTTTTTTTTTTAAACTAAATTGAGGATGGGAGAGTGGCATGTGTGCACAGGCTTAACCATATCTTTAGACTTAATTCTTAGAAGTGAAAACCTTGCTCAGGAACCATGAAGAATGTCAAGGCTTTTGACACATTCTGCCGAACTGCCATGCCCAGAAGAGTGCCATCTACTATCCTTCCGGCACTCCCCTGTGAGGGTCCATTTTCCACTAGCCTGGCCAGCTTTGGATGATATAATTTGGAGGGGGGAAAGAATGAGCTGTTTTGATGGCTGGAAGTCATACCTGCATGCTGATGGGATTTCCAAAGCAGTCTCTGAGCTGTGTGTAGGCAGAGCCCAGGAGGCAGGAGCCCCCCGTGGAAAGCCACATGTCACCTATTTGACATCAAACTTCCAAATGGAATCTTAAGTTCTGCACAGCCATTTATCAAAGAGTTTCCAAATGTCACTTTCCAATTTGCATCAGACCTTTTCTACATATTGATGTGATTCTGTAACTAATGTATGTATTTTTGCTGCTCTACCTAAATTTGCATTTGAAACTCTAATGAGGCCAGAGGGTGAGCCAACTCCCTGGGGGAAAAGCGTACGGATGCTTCCCCATGTGGTCCATGAGGATGTCCTCAAAGAAGTCACAGAAAAGTCAGAATCAACCCAGGCAGCCCACTTGCAGTCTCTGTGACCTCTGGTGCTCAGTTTGGGCTCTGGGCCGACTTTTGACCCACGTGTCCTCTTGCCTTGGGGGAGGCCTATTCTGGTTTGCTTGCTTGTTCACCATCTAAGACGATGAGCCTGTACCAGAAGGGTTGGGCCCCCTGCTTTGCCCAGGGGTTTTACCAGTGGGGGCTCCGGGGCCCAGAACTAAGTTAGAAGCTTCTGCAGCAGAGGGAACTCAGGGCAGGGAGAGTGAGATGGCCACTCCAAATCTGAATTCTTTGGGAAAACTTGTCCCAACGTCTGATACTTCTGCTGCATTGTCCAGGGGCCTGCAACGAGTACCTTTGGGCATCACTGCCCAGGGCAGGGCCTCAGCTCTGAGCCCACAGGGTTTGCACTCCAAAGAAGCTTGTGGAGGGTTTATTGCTACTCATTCTGTCACCCTCTGCTCTCTCCTCCCTTTCCCAGGCCTGAGCTTTGAAGACAAGATGTTATCTTGAAGGCTTGTTTGGAGGTTTTGGAGGGGAGCATCTGACCCTCTGTCAACTGAATCCCAGTGTGGAAGGCCTGACCTTTCTAGGTGAGCATGGGACTCCCTGGTTAGTGTCAGGTTACCTCAGGCCCTTTATTTTATTTTATTTTTATTTTATTTTTAATTTTTTTAACGTTTATTTATTTTTGAGACAGAGAGAGACAGAGCATGAACGGGGGAGGGTCAGAGAGAGGGAGACACAGAATCCGAAGCAGGCTCCAGGCTCCGAGCCGTCAGCCCAGAGCCTGACGTGGGGCTCGAACTCACGGACCATGAGATCATGACCTGAGCCGAAGTCGGACGCTTAACTGACTGAGCCACCCAGGCGCCCCTACCTCAGGCCCTTTAAACCAGCCTCCGGTCTTCCCCGGGGCATGCACTGAGGTCCCACCATCCCTTGAAAGGGAGCCACAGCCCCCAGCACAACAGCAGCAAGGCAGGTACCCTAAACTCTCCTTGCTCATTCTTGGCCTGCTTTCTCTCCAAACTCCATTTTGCTCCATTCTGAATCCTTGGCTTCACACCCACATTTCGATTCTGTGTCTTGAGACTTTGGACTTGGTGTCTGTGCTTTGTCTTCCACGTATCTGGATCTCAGCTTTCTCTGGGACTCATGCACCAGGCTCTCTGCTTTTCAGCCTCCAGGATGCTGCAGGTAGGAGTTCCTGTCTATGTTCAGCCCTGGCCCCTGACCTAGGCCCCTCAGCCAGGGCCCCTGTAGGTCGAGGGCAGGCTCTCTTTCCCTCAAGTGCAAGTAGTATGGGGAGGAGAAAATAAAGGGGACCCTTGAGCTCTGTATCAGAGAAGCTGAACCCAGCCCGGGACGGTGGGGTGACAGCTAACCAGCCCCCTACATCCATTCTTTCAAATGTATGGTCAATTCATAAAGATGGGCCAGGTGAGTACATCTCTCCCTTCCCCGCACACACCTGTCAGACCACACTTCTGCTGCAGGGAGCCACATAAATCTTTGGAACTGCTGGACTTCAGGCCCTGGGCCCGTTTCTGCCTGCCCCAGCCCTGCTTAGCAGCGGGCACCAAACCACTTAACCAGGAACTTTTTTTTTTAAGTTTTTCTTTAAATTCCAGTTCGTTAACATACAGGGTAATAGTAGTTTCAGGTGTACAATACAGTGATTTAACACTTCCGTACATCACCCCATGCTCATCACAAGTGCACTCCTTAATCCCCATCACCTGTTTCACCCTTCACCCCCCCCCCCTTCCTCTCCTCTGGTGACTATCAGTTTGTTCTCTATAGTTGAGTCTGTTTCTTGGTTTGCCTCTCTCTCTCTTTCTTTTTTCCCCCTTGCTTGTTGGCTTTGTTTGCTAAATTCCACATATGAGTGAAGTCATGTGGTATTTGTCTTTCTCTGATTTATTTCACTTAGTATTATACTCTCTAGCTCCATCCACGTCATTGCAAATGGCAAGATTTCATTACATATTTTTTTTAACATTTATTCATTTTTGAGAGACAGAATGCTAGTGGGGAGGGGCAGGGAGCGAGGGAGACACAGAATCCGAAGCAGGCTCCAGGCTCTGAGCTGTCAGCACAGAACCCGACGCGGGGCTCGAACTCACCAACTGTGAGATCGTGACCTGAGCTGAAGTCGGATGCTTAACCTACTGAGCCACCCAGGCGCCCCAAGATTTCATTCTTTTTTATGACTAATTTTCTATTGTATGTATATACCACATCCTGTTTATCCATTCATCAGTCGATAGACACTTGGCCTTTCTCCATAGTTTGGCTATGGTAGATAATGCTGCTATAAACATTGGGGTGCATATATCCCTTTGAATTAGCATTTTTTGTGTTATTTGTGTAAATACCTAGTAGTGCAATTACTGGATCATAGGTAGTTTTTAACTTTTTGAGGAACCTCCATGCTGCTCTCCAGAGTGGCTGCACCGGTTTGCATTCCCACCAACAGGGCAAGAAATTCCCCTTTTTCCACATCCTCGCCAACAACTGTTGTTTCTCGTGTTGTTAATTTTAGTCATTCTGACAGGCATCATGAAGAACTTCACTTGCATGGGGACCAGGAAGGCATGAAGCCCCAGCCACTCCCTCAAGTCAAGAGAGGAGTTTTGGGGCTTCTACGGTCAGCCTGTGCATGCTGGGGAGAGACTCTGCTCTCCTTCTCAGGCCCAGGCCCAGCCTTAGCCTGCAGTCACAGGACTGCGGGCATTTCCTGGTTTGTCCCAGAGTCTTAGCAGGAATGGAGCCTGTAGTTTGCTAGGGCTGCTGTGACAAATTACTACAAACTGGCTGGCTTAAGACAACAGAAATAATTCTCTCACAGTCCTGAAGGCCTAAAGTCCAAAATCAAGACATTGGCAGAGCTGGTTCCTTCTGGAGGCTCTAAGGGACATGGATGTCTCTTGTCCTCACTTCTGGTAGCTGCTGGCAGTCCATGGTGCCCTGTGCCTTGTGAACAATAGTGCTTCAATCTCTGTCTCTGCCATCACCTCACCTTCTGTGGGTCTCAGCTCCCCTTCTCATGTAAGGACACTGGTCATTGGATTCAGGGTCCACCCTGGTAGTCTAGCCAACTATAGAACCCTAACCTGAACCCCAGCTGACATGACTGGATTCTATCCCTGTACAGCTTCCCCAGAAACTAAGCTTTTTCCTGGGACCCTTGCTGATTCCCTGCTGTCACCCACGACCCTGTATCTGAGCTCCTCCTGCAGTGCTCTCCCAACTTGTTCACTGAATTCTTTGATCCACCCAGAATGTCAGAATTAAACCAGGGTTCCCCATACCCCATGAGACACAGAACAATGGATTCTGGACCATCCAAACCAGGACAAGGCAGTGGCTCAGGGGAAAGGGCGTGGGCTTTGGTGTGAGACGAAGCTTGGTTCTCGGCTCCAACACTCACTCCTGGTACAAGGCGCAGGGTGGTGGAGGGGGTATTTATACTCACTGGCGAGTTTAATTAAGCTGGAGTCTACTTTGGATAATGATTATCACACCAGGCAATATTCAGTCTCCCCTACTCTAAAGCAAACTCAGGACTAAGAAATCTTACCATTTTTCTGCCAGTCACGATATGGATGTCTGTGATGGGTGAGCTTGGTTTAAATACCTCACAGTTGACAATGAATATGCAAACAGATGTTAATTAAGGCCTTTGCTCCTCTTCCTACCTCACTGTGAATATTCAGCCACAGTTAGTGGTGTTGGTATATTGCTCAGTGCCCAACCCTGAGCACTGACTGGCCTGTCCCCAGGTTGCCCTCCCCAACCTCCCAGGATTGTTCAGGGCTTGAATCATGTAGACCTGACCTGAAGAAACCTTTCTCTACTAGCGAGCAAGCACCCGCTCACACAGCCCTCTGATTAATTAACCGAGTCGTGGTTGAGGGCCTTTTTGTGGATGGGTGGAGGAGAACATGTAGCCCTGTAAACATGCTTAATTAGGCTGGATGAATTACTGGACTCCTTAGCAACGGACTGGGCCTCAAAGCCAGCCTTGTGGCATATTTGCACAATGTGCTCTGTGTTTGCATGTTTGAAACGGGATCGATCTATCTGGGGGATGCCTGTGTGTCTGGTATTCAACATTTTTTCTTGGCACAGTCAGATTAGGGGGGAGCTCAGAGGAACGTGGCCCTCCCCAGGACTCTCCTCAGAGACGAGCTATGATTCTACTATTCAGGGAGCATGGCCAGCTGCTGCCAAGCAGGAGAAACAAGATGTGCATGTAGTTGTAGTGTTAGTCAGAAGTGATATGTGAAATATTTAATAATAGGGGTAGCACAGGTTCCAACCAATCAGAGCCAACAGCAGCCCTGAATAACAGAGGTGTTCTAGTGTGTACTAGCTGAATACCAGCCGTGGAAAACGTTAGAGTTTGCAAAGAGTTTCACATATATTTACCCTGTTTGACTGTAGCCACAACCACGTGAGATGGGTTTGGATACATTCCCAATTATAGCGATGGGGAAACTGAGGTTCAGAGAGGCTATGTGTCTTTCCTCAAAGCCACATAGCTAATGCCATAGCTAGAAGCCAAGCACCGTCCTTGTTTCTACTACCATATCCTTTGGCTGTGCCTACACAGATTCTGGGGCTCCACCACGTCCAGGAAGATCTAGAGAAAACCCCCAGCTGTGGCTGGGCTGCCAACTGGCAAGCCCGGGGCCAAGGTGAGAGTGAGGGCAGGAGAGGGGCCCACAGTGTTCTGGGATTTGTAGTCAATCAGGGTGGAGCCAAGAGGCAAGAATGGGCCTTTTTGTGTCCTCTGCTTGCAAAGCTCTATGACCCTAGGGAGGCTCCGAGGAAGAGAAGAGGGTACAGAGCAAATATAGAAGCATTCCTGGAAGGCAAGGGCACACTATTTATCCGGAAAGTGATCCCTGGATGCCAGGAGGAAGTGGGGAAAGTTAGATACAGAAGGCAAAGAGCTAATTAACAAGTCACCATTGAGGGCATTCCCCTGGGGACCTTCCAAAAACCATGTGGCCCTTGCCTCAGAATTGTGCCAGTGGAGAATGAGGAGGTGGGGCACTTTTCTACCCTCTGCCACCCCCCAGCCCCTTGCATGAACTTCACTGCACTTCATGGTTGTGCCGGGCCACTAAGAGAAGTCAGCCAGGCAGAGACAAGAGACCGGGCGCAGGGGGTGAGGCCTGAGGACTGTCTTCACAACTGCCAGTGAACTTGGGCTGCTGAGGGATATGGGATGGGGCAGCCACAGCATCTGCTATGCCCACATATCCCATAGGGGGCCAGAAAACAGGCTTTTTCCCATTGTGGGCTGGTTTTCTCCATGGGAGGCATGGAGGCCTGGATGTTTCAGTCCCATGCCCAGGACAACACCTGATCTTCTGGGAAACTCTGAAGAACATGCCCCTCGACTCTCCAGCTGTGGAGTCTTACTGTCTGGACTTCCATCTCCCAATCCTCTGACTTATTTGAGAAGCTTCTGGAGCCTTCACAGTTTGGGGAGCCTTGCTTGTGGCTCTGGTGGGAAGTGCCACATGCCCCAAGGCTGACAGTTTCCCCTCCTCCACGTCCTTACCCTCACACCAATCTGTAGCTGGCATCTCTACCCTGCCAGAGGGCCTGCTGAGGACATGTGACAGATATAGAACGTTTTAATTTCGGATGCCATTGATCTAGAGCACGTTAATAAATGGCACCTGTCGGTCCAAATGTTGTTTGCCATTTGTCTTATCTGAGCACTGACTGCATCTAGATAGGAGCCATGACAGTCTTTGGGGACCGATTGTCACACAGCTGCTCCCCCCACCCTCCTGCCCCAGCGTCAAGAAGACTTGTCCCTCCGGCCTATGAATAACAAGGGCAGTGCCTCTGAGGTTGGCTTAGGGGACAAGGATAGGAGAAAGTATCAGCAAATTGCTTGGAGTGGCTAAGAGAAGAGTGTGTTCACCTCCACTACGAGGGCTAGTCTTCCATTTTGGCGGTGAGTTGAAGAGAGACTGGATTGTTACCTGCTTACGGACCTCCACAGGCAGCCTCATTTATATAACAAGTACAGGCGGGGGTTCATTATGGGAGCTTGTAGCTTGGCCCTATCTAGCCATATGGACACAGGCATGTTGATTGCCCTCTTGTTTCTTTCATCACATCACCTAGGAAAGAAGCATGGAGGTCTCTACCTGGTGCCATTTCATTGGGCTGCTGACAGCACTAAGTCAGGACAGCACTAAGAAAAGTAGAAGGAACTGTGGAGATGCACTTCATTTATATCAAGGTGGATGAGTCAAAGCCAAGAACACCTGTACCCATATGGGATGGGTGAGGCTGGGCATGGTGACTCACCGATAGCTTTGGGAGAGAATCAGTGATGTTAACCCATCTGGATAAAGACAGAATGTGCCAGCAGAAGGGAAGGGGTCCAACGCAGAAAGTGGGCTTCAGAGAGGAGGGGTGGTAGTCTAGCCCCAGCTCTGTCCTAGAGACAGGTCTGTTTTGTGGTGAGGACAATTCGTGGATCTTAGTGGAAATAATTCTCTCTGCCTCCTAATATTCCTCTTGTCTTATTCAGACACAACAAGCAAGCAAGCCTCTGAAGAATGTTTTGGTCTCCTCAATGCTCTAAAAGAGTATCCTGGTATGGTGGGTGTCAGCTGGATTTTCCAAGGAGCATTGTGGTGCCAGTATCCTATTTCCCTCTTTTTCATCCACCAACTCTTGGCATAAGGATGAAACGCCCCCAGATCCCCAGGTGATGTAGCCTTCAGGCAATCAGAACATAATGTTCCTGTCCTGGCCACAAGGGATGAATTCAGTGATGGCTACATGACCTAATGAGAACCCAAGTGATGCAGTGAGATGCTTACTGGGGCTTCCAGAAGAGAATCCTATTCCTGCCAGCTAGACTGGAAGCTGAGAGGATGGGGTCCTGGAGGGCAGGAAGCTATCTTGCAACAATATGGAGCCTAAGATGGAAGTCCACATGGTGCAAAACAGAACCCAAAAGAGGAAGAAATTGAGTCCCAGTGATACCATTTGAGCCCTGAATCCAGCAGGACCTGAAGTTGGACCTACCTCTGGAACTTTCAACCTTGAAAACAAATAAAGTTCTTTCATGCTTAAGTCATTTTGAGTTAGAATTTCTACCTCTTCCAACTACAAGGGTATCAGCTGAAGTACCTGGATGAGGGATAGTAGCATTCCAGTCACCTTTATGAATAGTTAGGTTGCATTCTTACTTTGTATCAGTGTCTTTTGAGCTGTGTTTACCCTGAAAGACTGATGATTTGGGGGTGCACTGAAAAAAGTCTACATTCTGAACTTGGCTGGCTGATAACTTGGCCTGGGTATAGCCCACCTATGAAAGACACTGACCAAGTGCCCATCTCTGTGGTCATTGTGGATGGCACCTTATTTGTTCACCAACATACCCCCATGGGCTTCCTTCCTTCACGAGGCTGACAAGGTCACAGATGCTAGGTTACATATCATTCATTGCTTTGCTTATTGGAATGTCCTTTAATTCATTCAACAAATAAGCAAACAAGGAAATGGTGAAAAATAAGGGTAGTCTTGTTGACTGAGTCAGGAGTAATATTCAAAATACAGTAAAACCTTGGTTTGTGAGCATAACCTATTCCAGAAACATGCTTGTAATCCAAAGCACTTGTATATCAAAGTGAATTTCCCCATAAGAAACAACAGAAAGTCAGATGATTTGCTCCACAACCCAAAAATATTCATATAAAAATGATTACAATACTGTAATATATAATACAAAGTAATAAAGAAAATATAAAATATAAAGAAAAAGAAACAAATTAGCCTACACTTACCTTTGAAAACCTTCGTGGCTGGTGTGAGGGAGACATGAGAGAAGAGGGTTATTGTGTAGGACGACTTTCACTATCACTAACAGAATCACTGCCAGCTATTGGCTCCATGGAATCTTTTTCTTTTCGTGTAACTTTAACAAGGAACCTATCCAATGACACTTGCTTTTGCCTCCTTTTGAGGATTTCATGGAAATGTGACATTGCATTGGTAATCCTCCACAATCCTGCAGAGAGAGAGAGAAGAACCATTGGCTCAGCTGTGATCATGTGACATTCAGCATCACTGTACTACTCATATTGCAAGACATCGTTCATTTATCAAGTTGAAATTTATCAACTTGAAATAGGAATGTTTGCTCGTCTTATGGAACACTCGCAAAACAAGTTATTTGCATCCAAGATTGTACAGTATTGCATTTAATAACCAATATGGTCTACTATAGAAGCTGTGGTTCCTGCAAGCTGTGGTCCATGCAAGGGCACCTCTAGAGAATGCTGGGCCATGTCAGGGATCTCAACACACCATATACCTTGTGGGGGGGGCAGTGCCAGGTTGAAGAATCCTTATTTTACCTTGAAGACAATTGGGAGCTATTGGGACTGTATAAGAAGGAAACTGACTTAACCAGATTTGTGACTTGGAAGCATGTTTCTAGTGATGGTGTAGAAGATGATTGGATGAAGCACCACAGACAGGTAACCTTGGCAGAAGGCTGGCGACGACAGTCCAAGAGAAAGATGGGGTTCTATGTTAGAATAATCTTTTCCCCTTTGGGGGCTACTGAACTGAGTGGCTTGGAAGGACTTGGCCTTGAGATAATGTGTGTTGAGGGGGGGTAGTTGAATCTCCATAAAATGTGACACTTTTTCTGATGGTGTGGGGCAAGAGTTGGCTGTTTTTTGGTTTTTCCTTTCCCGGTGTGTTTAGGAATTCCCGAACACTCCCAGGAAACCTGCCCTTGCAACATCCTGCCCTCCATACCTCCCACCATCCCGGTGCTCCACAGGGATTCTGAAAAGCTTCAATTCACTGATACACATCAGGGAGAAAGAAGCTGCTGCTCAGCTATTTAAGCTTTGACTATTTTTGCTTGAAAAGCTTGAGATAAAATTTTCTAAAGAATCCTCCTTCCTTCATTGTGGGGGGGGGGGGGGGGGCACTTAGGTGGCTTAGGCCCTTAACCAATCACACTCCACCAGCAACCCTGAGAAGATCCCTGAATGTTCTTAAGTGGAAATGGGTGGATCATCAACGTTGGGGAAATTCATTCATTAAGCATTTGCCAAGCCCCTACTGTCAATCAGGCGCTTCTGCTCCTTTCACACCTGCACACCGCAAAACATGTCATCAGCCCACAAAAGGGGGTGGTCGAGGCAAATCCAAAGTGGTATTTTATTTCCCTCATTGGGCAAAGCTGGCGCAGCACTGGGGCAATATTAATGGCCAGATCCATTTAGGAGCTCCAGAACTGCCCCTTTCTTGGTTCTTCCGTTTCCCTAAGGTAATTCTTAGGCATCCAAAGATTATGGCTCTAACGGACAACAGGTCAAATCAAGCACTGGTTTGATAGGTCACCTCTGTTATTCCCCAGTATCAGAGAATAGCACTCCCACAAAGATCCCCTTTACTGCACTGTGATGTCTTCTGCAGATCTTGGAAGCAGTAGCTATAAGGGCCCAAGGCTGCCACTCAGCCCAGACCAGACTTTGGCCTTCGGGATGGTTTTGCAATTAAGTAGGTGATACGGTTTTCTGCTGATAATCCCTTTTCTGTGGCTAGGAAGTTGATTTAAAGCTGCTTCTCACTGGAAAGCTTTCTTTTTCATTCAACACTGGGCTCTTAAAGGAGACAACTCTTTTTGTACTGAATATTCAAGACACCATTGTAAAGGACAGCTTTTTTTTTTAATGTTTATTTTATTTGTATTTATTTTGATAGGCAGGGCAGAGGGAGAGGGGGAGAGAGAGAGAGAGAGAGAGAGAGAGAGAGAGAATCCCAGGCAGGCTCCATGCTGTCAGGGTAGAGTCTGTTGCAGGGCTCCATCTCAGGAACCTAAACCAAAATCAAGAGTGGGACGCTTAACCAACTGAGCCACCCAGGCCTTTGAATGCAAAGAGAGTCCTTTCCTCACATAGAGTCTTGGGGGAGCCTGTCCACTAGGTGTGGGTGTGGGGAAGGGGATTCATGGTGAGGAAATGTTGAGGGTAGAGGGGGAAATAGAGGGGGTCCAAGGATGGGAGAAAGCCAGACAAACTCAGGAAGAATGCCAGTTGTCTTGAGGGCCAGCCTTGTTGTGGGCACAGAGGTTGAGCAACTCCCCTGTGGGCACAGGGGGATGCTAAGTAATCTAATGGGAGGAATCTGCTGGAATCCTAGATCACAGTTAATGCTAATAACAGCTACTACTTGCACTATACTTACTATGTGCCAGGCACTATTCTTTGTATGTATTAACACATTTAATCCTCAAAACAAGATAAATGTCATTATTATTATCATTTTCCAGATGTGGAAATTGAGGCAGAGAACAGTGGAGTAATTTGCCCAAGTCACAGGGCTGGTGAGTGGTGAGGCAGGATTCAGAGCTGAGGAATCAGTTGCGGGTCTGTCTGAGATCTGCTGCTCCAGGATGGGGTCTGGAGAGGGGGCCCCACCCACACCAGCAGGAAGGTCTGGGTGAGTTCCTGGGACCCTTAGGTTTTCACCTACACAGTTGGGGGAAGGATGGATACCAGTGGGTCCTGGTGAAGAGAAAATGAGACAGTGAGAGGGAAGTGTGCTCTGGGGGCCGGAGGGGTCTGGGCACACCTTCAGTGAGGTTGGTTTGCTGCTAGGAAGAGGGGAGATGGGAGGCTGAGAGATTGGCTTTTCCAAGGAGAACCCAGCTGGTGCCCCAGAGACTCTGAGATTCTAGGGGAGCCATTGAGCCTGGAGAGGAGATGAAGGAGGCAAGAGAGAAGGACTCCCAGGAAAGGAAGTGAGCCTGGCATCAACCCCCCTCAGGGGCCATCCAGACCCAGAGATGGAGCTGGAATTCTCACTTCATGCAAGGTCCCATCTGGGGAGCCGGCAGGGGCCTCTGGACATTCCACTGGAGCCCAGCAGAGTGTTCCTACTGCAAACCTCAGAGGTCTCGGGCAGCTCTCATCAGGGCCCCTCCTCTATCCCTCTTCCTTCAGCTCTAGACTCTGCTCCTCTCTCAAGGCCCAGGCCAGATGCTGCCTCCCTCATGAAGCTTCCAGGTCATTTACAAGACCAAGGACCATTCAGCTTCCTGAATGACTCACCACTGTGCGTCCACTTTCTGCCTTTTGTCAGGCTTATTTGCATCTGTGTGAGCTCACCAAGTGTGGGGAACTTGGTTACTCCCTGAGCCCTTGACAAATGTTTATTGAGTTGAATTGAGGAATGGTTTGGGAGTAGGCACAGCCCTCCTTCTAGCTCTACTGTGTGACCGTGGGTTAGTCACGAAACCTCTCTGGGCTGTCTCATCTGATGAGGAGAGGGTTGGGTGGGATGATTTGGAGGGCCCTTCAGCTTTGACCTCCCAGTGTTCTAGGGATGGAATGTCACAAGGTGGGCAAGCAGAGGTCCACCTGTGTGTCTGAGAGGCTGGCCCCCCTCGGCTGTGGCCTCTATGGAGCAGACTCTGTGCCCAGCACTTGTCTTTTATTATTATTATTTTTTTATTGTTTATTTTTGAGAACTCCTTTGGGAGTTCTTTGAGAGACAGAGACAGAGCACAAGCAGGGGAGGAGCAGAGAGAGGGGGAGACACAGAATCCTAAGCAGGCTCCAGGCTCTGAGCTGTCAGCACAGAGCCTGATGCGGGGCTCAAACCCACAGACTGTGAGATCGTGACCTGAGCTGAGGTCGGACTCTTAACCAACTGAACCACCCAGGTGCCCCCTAGCGCTTGTCTTTAATGCCCTTTGATTCTCACTGGCGGCTCTAAGAAGTCATTTAGGACCCTGAGTGGGTAGAATGAACACCGGCTTTATTCGTCTGGCAACAAGAATTTGGTTGGCAATAAATTGCTTGGCCAATGAGAGCATAATCACTTCTCATCAGATGACCCCTTGCCAAGAGCTGTTCTAAAATCCTGTCTATGGCTGATCCAGCTCTCACTCCCAAGGAAAAAAATTAAAAGCAAATTAGATGCAAGGATGATGAATTTGATGAAGGACAAAGATATCCTGAGGTTCTGTCTCCTGTAGAAAGACTCAGGAAGTGGGGAGCAGGTCACAAGCAATCTTAAGAAGCTGCCAAAGCCTGAGGTGGGAAGAACTGGCAGCCGCCCCCCACCCCCATCCCCAATCTCACGCCTGTGATGTAGGAAAGCGGGCTTCAGGCCCAATTCCACTGCATGGTGGACAATTATTCACTCGCCAGGCGGGCAATAAGACAGTTCTCACAGCCTGTTCTGTGAGTTCCGCAAAGTCCCCGCTCTCCATCCTATTACATCCAACCTCACCTTATGCGAAAGGACAATATAGACAGGACAAAATCCCATCAGAGGGATTCCATGCTTCTGGTAGACATCACAAGGTGAGAAAGCCTCTTAAACCAATGACCAGACCCAGAACTGTGCCTCAGGGGTGAAAGGCACGGGTCTCCTTGGATTCTTATGTCCTTGTCACACAAAGATGAGTATTGTCCCCAAACTATTTTCAGCCAGACCGCATATCTGAACCCCTTTCATTCCACCAATGCAAACTCATTTCTGATATTCATCTTGCTAGCCAATATGCTACCATTTTCTCCAATAAAACTCATTTCTGACATGCAACATGCTAATTTTCGGAGCCTTAGCTGTTGGATGAAAAAAAAATAATAGAAGTGCTTACACCGGTCGTTTCTGACATATGGGCTTCATCCTGAGTGTGCATGTTAGCTCATGACCCCTGGTCTGTAGACTCTCAATTAGGGCAACATCTTAGAAAATTGAGTTCCTCTCTATGCTGAAGTATTCGGAAGTAAATTATGGGCATCATAACAAGAAACCAGTAAGGGAGACCCTGTGACTCTGCAAATCATTGAGTTTGAAGAGAGAAAATAATTTACGAAACCTTATCTCATACACAACTTCTCTCCCCAGCTGGAGATTCAGTCACTGACTGAGTTCAAATCCCTGATCCCCATCACCAGCTTCCCTCTGCCCCTGGCCACAGGTGGAGTCACCAAACTCTCCAGAGTCTGGACTGCAGGCAACCTTAACAGAGGAGCCTGGTGCAGATCTTAGAACAGTGTGTGATCGTAAGTATTCAGACCACTGGATGAGCCTTCAAGCTGAGTTCCCTCCATAAATTTAGTTTGGTTTGAATTTTATGTCAGTGGCATTCCTGGGAGAGATGTGGATTTTCACCTCCTTACAATACAAACCACTAATTCAGGCCTCTGGGAGTTCTTTCGTGGGGGGGCTTTCACTTCCTATAAATGTACTGCCTAGATTTTAGGCACATTTGGGGACTCAGAGTCAGTTTAGCATTTTAAAAAAGCTAAAGAATATGTAAAGCATCCTAATAAAAATATAGTTAGAGCCCAGGCGGGAGGAATAATCATTACGTTAATGCATGGGGCTCGTATTCCCAAAGGCACTTTTGTGCTTATATAAAATCCTTTTCCCCCTGGTTAACTGGTCTCAGAGAATGGCACTGTATTTACTGTTTTGTTGTTGTTGTTTTCTGAGACCATTGGCATTTCTGAGTCTGGTTTTTGAAGTTCCATCCATGTTTTTATTTATGAAGCAAGCATGATACAGACAGCCCTGTGAACAGGTCCTGAGTTTTGGAATCAGACACCTGGGGTCCCCTTCACAGCTCTGCCACCCCCCAGCAGGATGAGCTTGGGCTCTTCTTAGCTTCAACCTGAGCCCCAGTGTCTGCATGTGTGAAATGGGGCTAATAAAATTTATTTGGGGTCATGGGATGACTAAACTCATCAGTATTTGTAAAGTACTTATCATTTAGGAAGTGCTCTGCTCTGTTAAGGGTAGGTGTTTAGTCCAAGGCCAACCTGACAATGCCTGTGTATGGAAACAGCTTTAGAAATGTGTGCCCTCGGGCACTGTGAGTGGTTCTGTTCTGAAGAATAATTATTTGTGAGCTAGTGGATCTGAAGCCTGGCTGACAGTGGTGGGTGGGCCTCAGACCGGGGGTATAGTGCACTTACCATTTGGACCCCAACTCTGGGCACTGTTTGGTAGACTTAGCAAGGCTCTAGAATCCAGACCTTCTCTGGAGTCCTGCCTGAAGTTGGTGGTGGCTTGTGCTGGTCCCAAGTGAGGAACGATCGTCAGTCACAGATCCCTGGTTGGGAGATACATGAGGCACTGGCCTCCTCCTCTCCTCAGCACATCCCCTCACCACACCACCGCCTCCTGAGGCTCAGTCCACCCACCCACCACCCCAGGTCAGGAGGAGGTCCGGCTCGGCATCAGCAGCCTAGCACCGGGTCCTTCTGACCTTCTGCTACCTCTTCTCTAGCCAGTCCTCCCCTGTCCCTTGTAGCCAGGCTCCAACGATGGAGGTGCTGCTTCAGTTCCTGTCTGGTGTTTCAGAGTTCTAGAACTAGAATCGAGCCTTGCTCCCCTTACCCTCCCCTTTGCCAGGCCCCAAGAGTCATGCCCCTGGTTTCCAGGATCTGTGACTGGGGTCCTGCTACCTTCTCGGAGGCACCCCTAACCCTGGGCTCCCCACTCAATGTCCACTGCCTAACCCATCACCAAGCATTTGACCATGTGTGAATCCATCTGGCCGTGGGCCTTGGCCACCCTTGGGCTGGTGTGTCCCACCCTGACTGAGCCCTGGGCCGGGCCCAGGAGGGCATAGCCCCAGGAGGGCATAGCCGCTGCCAGCCCCAGCTGACATGGGCACAGTCAGCACAGAGGCCATCTGCTGGGTGTCCAGGGAGCCCACACACACTTGGCTGGGAGTCAGGAAGTCTCAACTGGGGAGCAGCATCTGCCCCTCACAGCCTCTGCTGGAGAGTTGTGGGAGGGTTCTGCAACCCCAGCTCCTTGCTCAAGCTGTCTCTGCAGGCTCTGAAGCAGCCTGTGTCAGGAATGTGGGAGGGGGTGCAGATCAAGGCGGGGGAGCTGCTGGCAGCTGTAGGGAGGGGCGGGGGTGGCAGCTGCTGCTGTGACTGCCCACTCTCCTGTCCCCTCCACAGTGTGGCATTTTGGGACCAAAGGAAGCCTCCACCCCAGATGTTTCTGAGCTGAATGTAGAGACATGGGCAGGATCAGGCCCGAATGTAGAGACATGGGCAGAATCAGGCCCTCAGTATGTCCTTGGTCAATAATTAACATGAACAAGACTCCAAAGCTGTTTTTCAATGCCCAGCCCCTTGTCGCCCACTTCTGCTAGTCAGGTTCTGACTAATTGATCTGAAGCAGAGTCTGGGCTAAGTATTTTTCAAAGCTCTCCAGGTGATTATGATGTATAGCCAGTGCTGAGAACTTCGGCTCCAGAGCTTTGCTATTCAAAGTGTGGCCCATGGGCCAGCAAAACTGACATCACCAGGGAGCTTGCTAGAAATGCGGGGGTGCCTGGCTGGCTCAGTCGGTCAAGCATTCAACTCTTGCTTTCGGCTCAGGTCATGATCTCATGATTTATGAGGGGAAGTCCTGAGTCAGGCTCTGCACTGACAGTGTGGAACCAGCTTGGGATTCTCTCTCTCCCTCTCTCTCTGCCCCTCCCCAGCACGTGCGTGCTCACACACACACTCTCTCTCTCAAAATAAACAAACATTTAAAAAATAAATAAATGCAGACTCTCAACCCCAGCTATGGAATCCGAATCTGCTTTGTAAGATCCCCAGGGGGTTCAGAGGCACATTAAATTTGGGAATCACTGTGGGAAATAAAATCAACCTTCACCCAAGGAGGGCTGTTTTAGGACACCTCTGGCTGCTGCTTAATGGCTGTGACTTTACCCGTGTCAGCTGGGGCTGGCAGCAGCTATGCCCTCCTGGGCCCGGCCCAGGGCTCAGTCAGGGTGGGACACACCAGCCCAAGGGTGACCAAGGCCCACGGCCAGATGGACTCACACATGGTCAAATGCTTGGTGATGGGTTAGGCAGTGGACATTGAGTGGGGAGCCCAGGGTTAGGGGTGCCTCCGAGAAGGTAGCAGGACCCCAGTCACAGATCCTGGAAACCAGGGGCATGACTCTTGGGGCCTGGCAAAGGGGGGGGGGTAAGGGGAGCAAGGCTCGATTCTAGTTCTAGAACCTCTGAAACACCAGACAGGAACTAAAGCAGCACCTCCATCGTTGGAGCCTGGCTACAAGGGACAGGGGAGGACTGGCTAGAGAAGAGGTAGCAGAAGGTCAGAAGGACCCGGTGCTAGGCTGCTGATGCCGAGCCGGACCTCCTCCTGACCTGGGGTGGTGGGTGGGTGGACTGAGCCTCAGGAGGCGGTGGTGTGGTGAGGGGATGTGCTGAGGAGAGGAGGAGGCCAGTGCCTCATGTATCTCCCAACCAGGGATCTGTGACTGACGATCGTTCCTCACTTGGGACCAGCACAAGCCACCACCAACTTCAGGCAGGACTCCAGAGAAGGTCTGGTTTCTAGAGCCTTGTAAGGAGCAGGTAACCAACCTTCGTATTGGTCCATTTTCTCCAGAGAAACAGGTTTCTTTTCCAGGAAACCTGCTTTTGCTTGTGAGGCCTTCAGCTGATTGAATGAGGTCTAGCCACATTATGGAGGGTAATCGCCTTTACTTCAAGTCTGCTGATTGTAGAAGTTTACTCCATCTACAAATACCTTCAGGGCCACGCCTAGATTAGTGTTTGATTGAACCACTGGGTGATGTAGCCCAGCCAAGCTGACACCTGAAAGTAATCATCACACCCTCCAATGTGTCCACTGGTGTGGTTTTGGGGTGCCGGTGCCTTTAGGGGAGCGAGCATTTGCCTGCCTGTCTGTACGCAGGGCTGGATGCTGGTGTTCAGTAGGGATGGGAATGGATCCTCCCTGTCCTTCTCCACCCCTGCCTGGGCTCAGGTCCCCAGCACCCAAAGCTTAATCAGTGCCACAGTCTCCCAACTGTGGTTTCCAGCCTTTTCTCACAGCACACCCAGCAAGACCTTCTTAAAAGCAAATCCAAATAGCTCACTCCCTGTCTCCCTAAACTATTTTGGTTGCCTTTCTCTTAGCACAGCTGACTTCTTTCCAGCCAAGCCACTGCCTGCAGGAACTACCAATACGTCCTCAAAAATCCAGGCAGCCTCATATCTTTGGGTGTTTGCTCATGCCAAGAATGCAACTTCTTTACTTATGCACTCTATCCTGTCTCTCTTTTATCTGTCACCCACTGCCTATGTACACACACTCAGACACACATGCATATACACACGTGTGAGCACACACTCAAGAATGCCTAGTCTAGTGGTGTATCTAGACCTCCTCTATGAAGTCTTTCCTTGCCTCTCCTCGCCACCTTAGGACTAACCACTCTGTCCTTTTTGTCCTCTCATCCACTCACCCCGTGCACTTGCCCACCCTGGGGTCTGTATAAACTTCTAGCACAGGGCCTGGTATATCTTATTGCCCTGAGTTTTATCTGTCTTCTGCAGTGATAGTGCATTCCATGGGACTCTGTCTCCGGCAGGATCACGGGGCCAGATATGCATGCAGTCGGCTCTCAATCAGTGTCTGTAAACGAACAGTGACGGAAGGAATGAGAAACTCAATGGATACATGCATGCGTGAATACCAAGCTTCCCCAAACCAGCTCATTTCTTTTTTTACCCTTTGAAGCATCCTGATGCCTTCTCTTGTTTTTTTAACTTAAAAAAAATTTTTATATTTTGAGAAAGAGAGAATGTGAGCAGGGGAGGGGCAGAGAGAGAGAGGGAGAGAGAGAATCCAAAGTAGGCTCTGAACTGCCAGCGTGGAGCCTGAGGTGGGGCTCAGACTCATGAACCATAAGATCATGACCTGAGCTGAAACCAAGAGTTGGACACTTAACCAACTGAGCCACCCAGGCACCCCAGAAGCTTTCTGATGCCTTCTAATTCCCACTGACAACCTGAGACTCAAAGAGGATGTTTGGATCCCATTAGGTCAGCCAGAATCTCACTCCTTCTCCCCACTGCTGGGCAGAGCAGAGGTGGGGGTAACAAATGCAATAGCTTGTGTGTGTTGAGCACTTACTATGTGCTGAGCTTTACGTGGATTATTTTATTGAATACTTACAACTCTGAGGGCAAGTATCCCACTGTGCAGATGAGAAAACTGAGACTCAGTGACACAGCTAGTAAGGGGCAGAGCCAGGGCTTGAACTTGGGCACCAAGCCTGATTCCAGGGTCCCTCCTCAACCACCACACTAGACTGTCTCCCAGGGGGACATACAGTTGCATTGAACAATTTGGTGGAAAGCACTTTATTTAAATACAACTCAGACCACAATTTGATTTAAGAAGTATATTTTCACTTTTATTCTTTATAGGTAATGTTGATGCATGATGAAGTTTCTTCTAATGTACTTATTTTTTATTGAGATATAATTCACATATCATAAATTCATCCTTTTAAAGTGTACAATTTAGTGGTTTTAGTATATTCATAAAGTTGTACCATCACCAGCCACTATCTGATTCCAGAACATTTTTATCACCCCCCCCCCCAAAAGAAACTACATATACCCACTAGCAGTCACTTCCCATTGCCCCTCCCTCCAGCCCCTGGCAATCACTAATCTCCTTTTGTCTCCATTAGTTTGTTTATGCTGGACATTTTATATAAGTGGAATCAGATATTTTGGGGCCTTCTGTGTCACTTTTTCACTTAGCCTGATGTTTCCAGTTTCGTCCGTGTTGTAGCATGTATCAGTAAATCATTCCTTTCCGTGGCTGGATAATATTCTGTTGTACAGTAGGCTGAGTAATGACTCCCAAAGACATCCGTGGCCCATCCCTGGAATGTGATCTTATATGGCAAAAGGGATTTTGCAGATGTGACTAACTAAGGATTTGAGATGGGAAGATTATCCTGGATTATGATAAGGATAAGGATAAAAGCAGGATTGCCGTGTTGCTCTTTGAAGATGGAGGGAGGGGCTTCAAGCCAAGGAATATCCAGTGGCCACTGGAAGCACCAAAGGCAAGGAAAGAGATTCCTCCTTCATAACCTCTAGAAGGCACACGTCCTGCCTCTAGCCAGTGAAACCAGTTAAGGGCTTTCAGCCTCCAAAACAGTAAGATAATAAATTTGTATTGTTTTGGAAATTTCTGGTAATTTGTTACAGCAGTAATAGGAAACCAATATAATATGGATATGGCACATTTTGTTTATACATTAATTAATAGACATTTGGGGTTTTCTTTTTTGCACTTTCTAGCCATTGTGAATAATGCTGCTATGAACATTCATGAACAAGTTTGTGTGTGGACATACTTTCAATTCTCTTGGGTCTATACCTGTGGTGGGGGGAATTGCTGGATCATAGGGTAACTGTTTATCTTGATGAGCCTTGTTTTGCAGACTCTTGCACATCCTGAATGGCCAGCAAAGTTTCAAACCGGGCAAGCTGATGGCCGGGCAGACCGGGGAGATTAGCATACGGGAGCACTGCGGAGGGCAGGCAGTCTGGAAGTTCCAAAGAGCATTTCTAAAACTCGAGCTGCCATTTCATGCATATGCAGCACTTTCCCAGAGCCAAAGGCAATGGGACTGCAATCACGTTTTTCTGTGTATTTATTCGAAGGTAGAAGCAGGTATGCGGTTTCCTAAAGCTGCTGCTGAAACAGTGTAGATATGCCTAATTTGGTAAAAATAAACAGTAAGGATTTCAAAGGACATTCACAACAGGCATGATAAGGACAGTGTTTGTCAAGTGTCTTCAGACGCCGCAATGGCACCTAAATACCTCCTGTGAGCCTCAGGCCAGGCCCTGGGATGGGCTCCCTCATATCAGTTTTTGGATTTAGTTCCCACAGAACCCCACGAGGAAGTATGGCATTCCTCTATGTGTGACATTTGAGGATGACACAGAAGCTGAGCAAAGGGAAGCGTCTGCCCAGGTCACAAAACTATTGTTTGAGGGAGTCCGAATTCAAACAAGATCTGTCTGCCTTAAATTACTTTTATCTCCGTAGGAAAGGAGGACGTTTCCTTCAAGGTACTTGTTTGGGTTTGTAAGTACACACTCTGAGACGGCTTCGGCAGTCACCTGATCTAAAACTTCTCTGGTTCACGTTAGAATGGGAAGTCCTTCTGAGGGAAATGACGTAGAGACAAAAGTCTTGGAGCTTCCCACAGGAACTGGGGAAGACGGAGGAATTAAAGCAGTCTGGGAGTGGTTTTTGTTTTTCTTTTTTTGTTTTGTATTTTTGTTTCTTGAGCACCCATCCCAAGCCAGGCTTCCCCTACAGTTGTCGCAGCATCCTTTTGAGGTACTTATTATCAGTGCTTCACAGATGAGAGGAAGGGAATATGGAGAGGTTATGTCCCCCAAGTGACCCAGCTGGTAAATATTAGAGGCAGGATCTGAATCCAGGTTTGCTGATTGGAAAGCCCTTGCTATTTCCCCCCACATAATCTTAACCACTTCTTGGTTTGGAATCTGAGACTCAGAAGGGATCAGGATTCTTCTTTCTGGGAAGCATGGCGAGGGATGTGAGGGAACAGAGAGGTCCAAGCCAATGTCTCGGAAGCCTACATTGACCTCTGAGTTGGTGTGAGTTTGGGAAGGAAGATGTAGACACACCAAGCTGGGAGGGACCAGAGAGACTCATCTGGTACAATATTGAAGCGTAGGCCCAGGAAAGGAGTACAACCTGGCAGGCCAGGATGCAGAAAGAGCGGGAGATTGGGGACCAAACCCTGCTCCACCTACTGGGTACATCTGGGCAAGAGATTTAATTGGGAGATGAGGAGGGCCCTGTGGCAATTAGAAAGAAGACACGTGACCGGGCAGCAGGTAGTCAGCATGCTTGGCCTTCCCAGGCAGCTGGGCTCTAACGGCTGAAGCAGACCAACACGTCCTCGCCGGGCCTTCTTGGAGGCTCAGATGATGCCCATGAGCCCACCGGAGGCTGGAGCCTTCTCCTTCCTCCATCACTGCCGAGAGACTGGGTTCCAGTCAGGCTCCCCAGACCCGGATGTCACAGACAGCAGGGTCTTGGGTGGTCAGTACTTTTGGGCAAAGAGCTTTGCAGAGTCTAGAAATCCAGCTCAGCGTTTCCTCAGCCTGCAGCCCCATGAGACCTCAGGAACAAAGACACTGCAATCCCGCTGGCGGCTGCTTCCTTGTTGCTAAGCGACCACATATTTGATACTAAGTTCCTGTTGATGAAGCTAATTGCAAAGGTTAATTGTCCTCCCAGATGAAAAACGCTCCAGGAATGTATTTAGGAGTTGGTCTCTATGAACTTCTGAGAGAATGTGATTTTTGGGAAAAGCCTGTTTTTCAGACGGTGATGGCATCAGCACTTTGTTCTTCATGCTTTGTTCATTTCTCTGGGCTGAAGTTTTCAAACTTGGCAAAAGGGACTCTTACATGGAACCACAACATACGTAAGAGGTCAAGGAGAGCTAAGGAGGTGGGTGGAGTCCCCAGAGCCCCGCCCACCGTGAATCCACGCCCACTAGGAGCCCCGCCCACTCCCCCGCCTCCCTCCAACCCAGTGGCGTCCGTGTGGTGCTGGTTTCTGGCTTCTCCCTCTCCTTTCCTTTACTAAGCAGTGATACCCTTGAGAGGTAGAGCTGTGCTGTCTACCTCTGTGTTTGGAGTATCCAGCCTAGAGCCTGGTGCAGGGCAAGTGAACAGTGAATGCATCACTCATAAATGACACCCTCATGTGTCATGAACCAGGCTGGATCACTAGTATGGATGCAGCTAAAATACTTGATTCAAAGATCATGGAATGCAGTTTCAGCACTGTTCCAGTTGCTGGGTTACAGTCCCTGGGGAAGCAGGTCATGGGCATGAGAACAGAGGAAATAGTGGGTTTTCATTTCACCTCCAGTACTTACTGGTTATGTGACCTTGGGCAGATGGCTTCATCCTTCTGGAGGCTGTTTCCTCATCTTTTTTTTTTTTTTTTTTTAATTTTTTTTTTA